>NW_010289411.1:0-17610 GCF_000700745.2 Antrostomus carolinensis
TTGGTGGGTGATGGGCTCTGGGGTGTTGGTGCGGTTCTGGCTCTACCAGCCCAGTTTTTTTTGTCTGCTTGTCCCTCCTGGTGTGGGGTGACACCCAACTCGTGTCCATCCTGGCGTGGAGCCCAGCTCGCTGCGTGGGAAGGACTCCTTGGCCATGTTCTGTGTGTGCTGGCTCATGTCCCTCCCTGTGGCAGACTGAAAGGCTCGCCCAGTGTTTTGTGGGGGAGCAATGGAGCTCTGACCTCTCCCAGTGATGGGAACAAGTTTTGATAGAGAATGGGCTGATTTAGAGGAGAGTCCTGTTTCAAAGAGTGCTTCTGAAGTTCTTCATCTTGGTGTAACTCAGCAGCAAGGTGCTTGGTGCAGGAGCCAGCAGACAGGCTGTACCCCTGTCCCTTGGGGATGAGCTATGGCACTGTCCTGGGACAGAGCTAGGCTGGACTTGATGATCTTGGAGGTCTTTTCCAACCGGAATGATTCTGTGATTCTCTTCCTTTTAGTAGCTGGAATAGCGTTGTGTTTTGGTTTCAGCGATGGGATTTGTTATGAGAAGAACTTTGGTAACATTCCGATGTTTCCTGTTGCTGGAAGTTGAAGGACTTTGTGTTTTGCTGGTCTGCAAATACAAGGTCTGGGAGGGAGTGAGGAATATTAAAATTAATAAGCTAAGTTGGCACTTGGATGTGCCAATGGGATATTCCACATCTTACAGTGTCATGGTTGGTGTGTTAATAAGGGTCTCTCTCTTGTGGGGGTTCTCTCTCTGCTTTGGGGCATCCAGCTCTGGAAGGGCAGTTGGGATCCAGAGCTTTATTGTTTTTGGCTGGTGGTGGTAGTTATCACCAACCCTAAAAACAAAAGCTGTGCTGTGGATGGCCAGGAAGGTCCATGTGTCCTGCTGTGCAATGGAGAAGGGACAGAGATTGGTGGCACTGAGCTGATGTGAACCTGTGGCAAAGCAGAGACCACCAGGTCTCAGTCTGTGCTGGGACCATCCTCATCTTCTCCTCAAAAAGGCAGTAAATAAAAACAAAAAGAGGGAGAGGCAATCTTGTAAAATTTTGGTGAGGGCTGTGAGCCCCAAAGACCTGGAGGGCTGATCCTGGAGCTGATGGTCACTTCTACCAGCCCACCAACTCCTGAAGTTCCTGTGGATCTTGCCATGGAGGTGATGGGGGATACCAGTAGGGTTGAGCCTAGTGCTTTGCTTCCAGCTGGATGGGAGAAGCTTTCTCATGGGTCTTCCATGGAGTCATCCAGTGGTTTTGGCTAAAAATGACCTGAGTTCTCCAGCAAGGGTGGCTTGACTTCACCCTGCTCCGTCCTGGCATTGGTCCTGTGTTCAAAGGGTTGGTTGTGCAGCCCCATCCCTGTCAGGTGCTGCTGGGAACTGGTCCCTGCTCCCCAGATAGGCAGTGACCCCCAGGAGGGACCCACATCTCTCGAGGGCAGACCTTTGTGCCAAGACCAGCTTGGGGACAACACTTGACTTCAATCTCCTGCAGATATTAACCAGTGTCTGTCCTGGGATGGCCTGGCCAGTGTCACTTGCTCAGGTGACAGCACAACTGGGTGCTTTAATCCCCATCCATCTGCTTCCTTTGACTTATTCAGCAGCACAAAAAAGAATCATAGAACCATGAAGGTTGGAAAAGGCCTCCTAAGATCATCAAGTCCAACCATAAAGGAGCCAGCAGAGCACCAAGCCAACCTGTTTCTGTGAGCAGAGCTTTGGTAGAGCTGGAGGAAGAGTTTGTAGTAATTCAGAAGGAAATTTTCTTCTTCTAAAAGAAGCAAGGGAGATATTAATGTGCATCTTAATGGCACGTGGGACTTGCAGGGCCACCAAGAGCTGGTTGTCTCTGATGCTCCACTACCAGCCATCCAAACCAGAGCATGACATGATCCCTCATACCCCAGTTGTGGTGGGACAGTGCTGGGGGAACTAACAGGGCTTGGACCTCTTGCTCCATCCAGGATGTGTGACCGCAACGGCGGGCGGCGGCTGCGGCAGTGGCTGATCGAGCAGATCGACAGTGAACTCTACCCTGGGCTCATCTGGGAGAACGAGGAGAAAACCATGTTCCGCATCCCCTGGAAACATGCTGGGAAGCAGGACTACAACCAGGAGGTGGATGCTTCTATTTTCAAGGTAGGGATAGATGGTTAATGCCTCTTCTCCATAGCTCCTGGGCTCTGTGATGCTCTTTTTTCTCCTTGCTGACCACCCTGTTGGTGGGAGATGTCCATGTTTTGTGGGAGTTTTCCATCTCTGACCCTTCCAGGAGATGTTTCACCTCATGATTGTTCTCCAAGGCTCTTTTGAGGGTATTTGTTCCTCTTGGCCAAATGCTGGTGCCATGTTTAGGTTTATTTTCAGTGTGTTTGAATCCTGATCTGACAGGAGAAGGAGCTTGACCTGCTCCTTTTGACCTGATCTAATCTTCTTAGGATATTCTTGATAAAAGATTTACCCAAAAAAAAAACCCCAAAAAAAGACTTTGCAGGAGGGAAATCTTGGATTTCACTGAAGGGATGGGGATTTCCAGTTTTGGGGAAAAACTGGAAGATTCCATCTTGAACCAGAAAGGTCAGGCTTTTCCCCAGGAATTCCCTTCCCTCTGCCCCTATTTCCAAAGATCTCTACTGGTGAGTTCACTTTCAGGGTGGAGATGGTTGGTTTGGGAGCACTGAGTTGTGAGGATGGTGTTGAATTTGGTTATCTGAAAATATATAAATATCTATAAAATAAATAAATATGTATATTTAAAAAAATAATATATATTTTATGGTCTCCATTATCTGTACTTTGCAATTTCCCTTCAGTGCTAAAATGTTCTTTTCCCACCAAAAGCACATTCTGATCTTCAAAAGAAATGGTTTAGAAATTCACTTCTTTAACCAAGAGCTGGAAGATGAAGTTTCCTTTGATTTTTGTTGGTTTTTAATTGAGGTGTCACCAGGTCATGAAGAACACCACTCCTTCAGCAGTGATTCCAGCATCCCCAGCACCTCCTCACCTCTTGGTGCAGAGATGGAGCTGCATGTGGTGACCTTGACCTCTGCTTTTTGTTGTTTTTTTTTAAAACTGGGGACCTCTGCTTTTTTTTTTTCTCCAAATTGGGGTGCTGCAGCCCTTCTTACTGGGAGTATGGGGTGCTGCTCTGCACCCAGATACCCATCCCCATGTGTGGTGGCTCTGCACGTGTCCACAGTCCAGGACTGAGATGGTGAATACCCATGGGATGGTTGAGAGGGTGCAAGGGGCACAGAGGTGGTGGGAACAAAATCCCCTCTACAGCCCCAGCTCCTCTGCACTTGGGGGGGTTTGCAGAGCTCCCATGGAGGATTTTTTTGGTGTTGCTTTGTTTTTAGGCTTGGGCTGTTTTCAAAGGCAAGTTCAAAGAAGGTGACAAAGCAGAGCCGGCCACGTGGAAGACACGTCTGCGCTGTGCCTTGAACAAGAGTCCTGACTTTGAGGAGGTGACAGACAGATCCCAACTGGACATCTCTGAACCCTACAAGGTCTACAGGATTGTGCCAGAGGAGGAACAGAAATGTGAGTGTCCTGGTGAGGGACAAACCCCCAGGTCAAGGTTGGTCCTGTGAGTAAGCACAGGCTTGTGCTGCTGACCTACATCTGAGCAGGGCTTCCTGGCCAGACACTGCTCTTGTGCTGTGGTGCTTTGCAGAAGATGTCCCCTGTGTCACCACAGTGGCAGGGAGAGGAGGAAGAAGGACAAGCTTTTTTATGTCTAGCCCCCTAAAGAGCTGCTTAGGAAATGAGGGATAACTGCAGCATTGCATGACCTTCCATCCCATAAAGATGTTGTAGGGACCAATCCAAAATCCTTTACCCCTTGTGAGGGTACTTCAGCCCCAACCTCTGCCCCGGGTGGGTGGCAGGGAGCTGTAATAAATCCCTTCTCTTGTTGGCAGCAGTGATTAGAGCAGCAGTAATTTCCCAGAGAGCAGTTGTTGCTGCGCTGTCCCGTGTGGTACAGGTCGCACTAATTATATCTTTATTTGTGGTTAGGTGTGTGTGTGCTTTTTCCTTTTATCTTTAAAGAGAGAAAAAAATATCTTGCTGTCAGGAAATCTGCCTTTAGCATCTTGGTCTCCTCTAGCTGTGTTCACACGAGGGCCACACCACTGCTATGCAAATGGCACTGCAGGTTCCCACCAACAACACGACCAGCTCTTGAGGAGGCTGGTGGAAAAAAGAGAAGCAGCAGCTCTGGTCTCTGGGGTGCTCAGAAAAAAAACACCCCAACCCTCTGCTCTGTCTCTGCTACTAGTCAGGTTTTGTTATTTTTCTTGTTGCTGGTCACTGTGTGTTAGGACAATGGGTTATAAATTGGTTTTTGGTCCTGAAAAGCAGCTCTGGGTGGAGCTGGAGGCGCTGTTAGGTGGCAGCGCTGTGGTTCTTGGTTTCATGACTTTCATGGGGTGAAGGGTTTTTTTAAAGCTCAGGGATGAGATGAGCTGTGGTATGGGGGTGGGTGTGCTCACTCCATCCCCAACCTCTCCTTCCAGGCAAAGCAGGCATTGCCAACGGGAGCAGCTTGAATGATGTCACGGAGATGGACTGCAGTTCCTCTGCAATTGATGACCTCATTAAAGAGGTAAGGTCCTCACTGTGGCTGCAGGTCGCTGCGGGTGGTTGGTGGGCACTTGCCTGATAGTGTTGCCTTCCTCAAATTCAATGTGCAAAGCTTTGGGAATCAACCCAGTGAGTGATGCTGGGTTTTGCTGCTCGTTCCTGTGAGCCAGCACAAGGGCAGGATGGCTGAGAAATGGTTCATACTTTTGATTTGCATCCAGGCAGGTGAGACCCTCCCTGAGGGACAGAGGCTGTAGCACAGCTCTGTTCCTCTTCTCAGCTGTGTCACCTTGAGCTGCTTCTGCTCAGTAGCTCTTCACAGAATCACAGAATGTTGGGGATTGGAAAGGACCTTGAAAGATCATCCAGTCCAACCCCCCTGCCAGAGCAGGAACCTAAATGAGATCACACAGGAAGGCATCCAGGCAGGTTTTGAATGTCTCCAGAGAAGGAGACTCCACACCCTCCCTGGGCAGCCTGTCCCAGGGCTCCGTCACCCTCACCATCAAGAAGTTCCTTCTGAAATTTAAGCTCTTGAGGGTGTTATTTGAGTGCACAGCCTGGGGAATGCCCAACTTGCTCTTTCTAACCACAAAAAAAAGGTTCTTTGGCATCCTGTTGGCATTGCCATTTGGACGCTCTCCGTGCACTGTGACTGTCTGTGCAGGGCAGTGGCTGCCCAAAGCATCAAACCTGCTCTGATTTCAATGTCTGGTCTTGCACAGCCTCCCTGTGTTGATGAATACCTGGGGATCATCAAGAGAAGCCCCTCACCCCCCCAGGAGACCTGTAGAAACCCCCCAATACCTGACTGGTGGGTGCAGCAGCCCAGCCCTGGTAAGTAACTGGCAGTGGGTGTGGTGTTTAATGGGGCTGAGCTTTTTATCTGGGGCAGAAAAACCTCACTGTACAGCAGTGGATAAGGGACAACAGTTGTATTTTATCTTCCCTAGTACAAATATTTAAAGTACTAATTATGGATGCTGTGATTAGTAGCAGGTGCCCAAGAATGTGCTTTTCATGAGATTAAATCCACCTGGGATTATTTGCTGGCATCTTCTGTGTGGGAGCTGGGAAGCCTGATGTGCCAAGGAGAGAAAACCAGGGGGCTGGTGGAGGGGAGAGGAGGAGGGGGATCAGGGTTTGGGAGAGGGGGATATTGGGGTTTGGGGAGCTGGACATGCAGACACAACTCAGCTTTCTCTCTGCCCACAGCGTTGCCCCTGATGAATGGATACTCCAGCTACGAGCAGCATCATTCAGGTGAGGCTGCTTGGCTGTGGCCATCAAAAGCCCATCTGGGGCTCTGACATGTGTGTGGTGGCAGAAGGCAGCTCTGACTCTGATCCCTGCCTTGGGGGGAGGCTTTGCTCTGGGTTTGGGAGGTCCCACGTGTTCCTGGGTGTCAGCAGAGTTTGTGTGTTGAGCAGGGATGCATCCTGCCTGTGGCCATGGCTCTGGCACAAGGGTGCTGAGCAGGGATGCATCCTGCCTGTGGCCGTGGCTCTGGCACAGGAAGCTGCCCTGGGGTGCTGGGATCTGCTGTGCTTTTAGCATGAGGAGATCTGCCCACAGCAGGGGAGGTGTGGAGCAAAGGCAAGAGGAAGAGCTTCAGTATTGGGAGCTCTTGCTTGCTTGATCAGTGCTGCTACCAGGCTGAGTACTGGAGATGTCCTCTAAGAAGTAGGTGGTCTCCTCTATCAAGTGAGCCTTGCCCCCAGGAGATTTTGCTGCTGTCATGGAGTTTGGGCATTGTGGTGAAGAGCAGGCAAGGTTTGTCTTCTCCTGATGGGTGGTCTATGTCCCCCTTCCCCTTGCAGGTTACTCCCAGATGGTGATCAGCTTCTACTACAGTGGGAGGCTGGTGGGCCACATCACCACCTCGTGCACCGAGGGCTGCCGGATCTCTCTCAGCCAGCCCTCCAGCCACGGTGAGAAGCTGTACGCCCCAGATGCCCTGGAGCACGTACGGTTCCCCTCAGCTGATGCCATCCAGAATGACCGCCAGAAGCAGATCACCAGGAAGCTTTTTGGGCACTTGGAGAAGGGTGTCCTGCTGCACAGCAATAAGCAAGGCATCTTCATCAAGAGGTTATGCCAAGGCAGGGTCTTCTGGAGTGGAAACACCATGGTCTACAAGGACAGGCCCAACAAACTGGACCGGGATGAGGTGGTGAAGATATTTGACACCAACTTGTTCTTCAGAGGTTTGTAGGATTGTTCTCTTTCTCCTCATTCATGCAAGAGGGGTTGAAAGGCTGAAGTCCTCTGCCTTGTAGCACTTTGTAGTCCTCACTATCCATTGCTGATGGGTTACCCAAGTGCTCTGGATGAGTAGCTGATGCTACTAGATCTGGAAAGGATTAACCTGGTGTTTTGTGCCAGTTAATAAATTCCTCACAGTTGGAGGCTTTGCACAATGAAACTGGCTTCTCTTGAGCCCTCAGCTTTCTACCATGGCAGGGTGCTTGATCCCAAAGCTGTGTATCAAAGAACCAGCAGCTTGCAGCAGACAACTTCCAACTGTTCCCCTCTCCTTGCAGAGCTGCAGCAGTTTTACAACAACCAGGGCCGCTTCCCGGACAGCAGAGTCATCCTGTGCTTTGGAGAGGAGTTCCCAGACACTGTCCCCCTGCGGTGTAAGCTCATCCTTGTCCAGGTATGGACAGCTGCCCTTTGGAGCTCAATTTCCAACTTTATCTGGACCATATTGCCCTTCTTTGTTTTCCCCAACAAACAGGGCTTTAGCAGCTTCAACCTTTGGAGCCACTCTTCACTTGGGTGACTGAATTGGTTGGGTTGCAGATGTGGCATGAGTATCAGCTTATCCACAACCTCCCGAGAGGTGCTTGGGCTGTAGCTTGTCAGAGAATCCTTTATCTGAGCAGATGATGTTTGCAAACAAAGCTCCCAAATGGCAAAAGCTCTTCTAAACTGCTGGGAAATCTGTTTTCTTCCTCCTGTTCCTGCCTCTTGGCACTGGGTTCTCTGCCCTTCTCCTGTGGGAAAGAGGGGAATAAACCCCTGGAATGGTTGTGTTAAGGGATGGCTTCAAGCCAGGCAGCTAATGGATGTGATGACCAATCATGGTGGGCTTGGGAAACCCTTGGGAGGTTAAAGAAGGTGGGTGAAGGAGGGGGTGCGATTAGAGTGCCAATCCCCATGGCTCTCTCCATAAATGTCTCCCTAGAGAAGCTGAAGCAAGTCTGGGTGCCCAAAGCTTTGGGGGCAACACATAGGGTGTTTCTGAAGCCTGCACCCAATGTGGAGATGCTCTTGGACCAACAAGGCTGTGGCAGTAGGGACATGACATGGAGGGTGCAGGGAGGGTGTTGTAGCCACCTTTGAGCAAGCAGAGACCTCCAAATCTGAGGTCCTGGAGGGGATTTTACAAGTGCAAAGGTTGATCCTACACCTCCTTGCACAGCTTTCTGACCTGGTCACCTCCTCTTGCCTTGGATGTCTTCACCAGAGGGTCATTCTGCATGTGTTGGGATGTTCCCCAGCCTGTCCTCACCTCCTTGTAGCTCTCTTGGGAGAGGGGCTCTTGTGACTGCTCCTTTTCTCCCAGAGGTTCTATGCCAAGGTGGCTTGTGGAATTGAACCTGTTGGCCTGGCTAGACCTGGGCACCTGGGTCTGTTTGGTACAACTGCTCTGCTGTGTCTCTTCCATCTCATCTGCTGCTGGTGGGGCTGGATGGCAGCAGTGGGAGATGCTCAAAGAGGTTCTACTTCATTCTGTGTCTTCATGACTTTTCTTCTTGTGTAGGTGGAGCAGCTGGGTGTCAAGCAGGTGGTGGAGGAGACTGGGAGGTCCTGCAACAGCAGCCCCATGCTCCCCATAGCTGATGAGACACAGCATGACCAGGTGTACAGGATCTTCCAGGACATCTGTGCTACACACCAGCGACCTCTCTTCAGAGAAAACCAACAGATTGCTGTCTGAGCCTCCTTCTCTGCAGATGTAGTGTGGTGGTTTGGGTTGATTTAGACCCAATTTGGTCCTGTTAGTTCCTAAATTCCCTTTTTTTTGGAAAGTTGGTTTTTGTTCTTTGCTGTTTCCAGTCCAGAATCTCTATAAATAGAGCAGTCAAAGTTGTCATGAGGAAGTAGGTTGGATACTCAGTGATAATTTACTGATTAAAATGACTTTTCTACCAAGCAGAGTAGACCTGATACCATTGTCCATAGCTTTTGGCAGGGGGAGGAGGGAATGTCTGAGCTCAGGGCTGGCAGTGCTTTGTGTTGTCTTTGTTAATGGCCACTTGGACCTTGCTGAGAACAGTGATTTGGTAAGAGATGATTCTTGGAAAAGCCTTAAAATGCTCAAAAGTAGGAAATTCTTTCCAAAAATCTTTTTTTCTTCTCCCCTAAAGAGAGAGGATAAGGTGTGACCTCCAAGGAGAACCTTCTCAAATTTCCAAGGAGAACCTTCTCAAATTCCTCTTTCTTTTTAGTATAAGTTTTTTTAATATCTCTATCTACCAAAGTCTTTTGAAACTTGGAAACCAATGCAAAGATTATAACTGTAAATGTTGAATATAAGAACATAGGAATCTTAATTTTTCCTAACTAGAGACAGAGTTTATATAAATATATAAGATCTTTAATTTTAAAGATTACAGCATAGTGTGAATAGGTTGGCTTCACCTTCCCGAATGCATCTGCTGGTCTCTCCCGAGCGTGACCAGGCAGTGGCATCCATGTGTAAATCCTCATTAACACGCTTTGTGAGTGCACCCAGCACCTGGGGAGCTGCCTGGGCATGGGGCTTGTGCCTTGCAGGTGACACAAACCAGGGCTGTGTGGCTGTCCTTCAAAGCTGCCTATTTATTTTATGCCTGAAGTTTATTAAACTTTTTTTTGGTATTTTTTTAATTTTCCTGCAATTAAAGTGCTATATTTTGTATTTCTGTTGCAATGTGGTTTTTGGTTGCAATGGGGTGATCCTTATATCTCTGATTTGTTCCTGCTCTGATCTTCTCTGTGGTGGGGTCTGTGTTAAGCCTCTGCTGTCACCTCCTGCTCTGTAACTGCCTGGTTTCACCTCTGGAGCTGAAGAGAAATGAGTCATGTGGAGGGAGGACAAAGGAATCACTTGTAGGAGCTTCATTGCAGGGAGCATGAAGATGTAGTTGAAGATGTCCCTGCTCACTGCAGGGAAGTTGGACTAGGTGACCTTGAAAGGTCTCTTCCAACCCAAACCATTCTCTGAAGATTTGTCCCTGTCTGTCTGCCACAGCACTGCTCTGGGCTCTGATGCTCCAAGGTCATGGGATGGGGAGGAGGAGGGAAGTTAATTATGGTCCTGCTCAAATGGATGTTCTTGTCCATCCCATATTATTGCCTCATGGAGCCTTTCCCCGCTGTCTTCTCTATCCACCTTTCTCATGGGGCCTAGTGTAGTGGAGGTGAAACCACTACATTTCTTCACTGAAAGGGTCATCAGACACTGGAATGGGCTACTGAGGGAAGTAGTTGAGTCACTGTTCCTGAAGAGATTTAAAAGATGGGTAGATGAGGTGCTCGCAGACAGGTGGACAGGTGTGGTTGGACTTGGTGATCTCAAAGGTCTTTTCCAACCAAATGATTCCATGAAAAAGGGAGCTTCTTCCTTGGCCAGACAAGGTCAATGTTGCAGCAGCAGAGGCTGAGCATCTGCAACCTCACCCACCTTCACTTTAAGCCTGTGTTTGGGGCAACACCTCAAGAGGCTCTGGAAGGGTGTGAGGACCATATTTGATCTGTCCCCTTGTCTCCTGTGAAGGACAAACATGAACTCCAGTTCCTTCCCCATGCCAGGCTGTGCCATGTGCTCTGGATCAGCCCTGCAGGCAGGGAAGCACCAGCCTTCATGGGGTGACCCTGGTACTCAAGATACTGAGGATGTAGGTGCTTGTGAAGGGGATGCCTGGAGATCCAGGCAGCTGGAGACAGAGCATCCTTGGGACATGCTGAGGAGATGGATGCAAAGCTGTCCTCCCTGCTTGGGTATCAAAGCAGATACTTAAAATATTTTGAGAGCAGATTTTTTTGCTGCTCTGCCTTTTTTAATTAATGACAGAGACCTTCCCAAGCATGAGTGTGTGGTCAGGGCATGGTTAAGACCTGGGGTGGGTTGACTGCAGCTCATCTCTGTGCCAGGAGGTTCTTCTGACTGCAGGATTGCTGGCTAGTTTGGGGTGAGCAACTCAACCTTCCCAGTGGAGCCTCTCTAAAAAAATATTTAGATGTTCATTTCTTGTTGGACTCGAAGCTGACCCCAGTGCATCCCTCCAGGGTAACCAGTTACAGCCTCTGTCCCAAAGAGTGGTGGGTGCACAATGGACAACACACAACTTGGAGCACCCAAAAAGTGCTTTGAGATGGGACACCCAACCAAAACTTTGTGGTTATGTGTTAGGGTTAAAGGAAGTCCTGTCCCCTCAGCTATTTATGCTATGAGCACCTTGCTCAATGGCTGAGTTGTTCTCCATGCCCCAACTGTGTTGGTAGGACACTCGTAGTCCTTTCCTTGTCCTTGTGTATGTCCCTTGCAGGCATTGCCACGTGTGGCTTTGGTGCTTGTGAGCAGAGATGGCTACAGATCAAAGTTTTTGAGGATACACCAGGATCTTGAGTGCAATGAAGTCCCCAACTCCTGTATGCCCTTATGGGATGCTTGGTCATGGAGATGGGGATCTCACCTTGCAAGTGCACTATTGACATTCACCCCCAGCCTTTCTCTGCTCTTCCTGAGAGTCATTGTGGTGTCTCCTGTGTGATTTAATCCTGTTGGTCCTCAGAGTGTGAGGAAGACTCACCTCCACGTGGGTGAGGTGCCTGGCAGGGGGGAGGTGGGAGCAAGCCACCCGCTGCGGTCGGTGCTGGAACAACACATGCCCACTTGTGAAACACATGATGGGCTGCAGGCTGGGACACCATAAACACCACTTGCGGTTTCCCCAGATGTCCTGGTGCAAGTCCTTCCTCAGAAACCACCATCTTGTGCTCGCCTGGAGCCACCTGCTACGTATTCAGAGCTGTTTCAATTTCCACCCCAAGACCGCAGAAGAGTGGTGGGGAGCAGAGGTACCTTTTGTTGGACCTGGGTACACTGTTTATTTTTAGTGTTGCCATTGTGTCTCAGAGCCCAGAGCTCAGTTTGGGACCGTGTTGTGTGTCGCTCCATGAAACTAGAAGCACAGTTTCCATCCTAAATGGTTTCCAAGCCATGTCCAAGAGGAGATGACTGGTGGGTGTGGAGGGATTGGGAAGGAAACAGTGGGATAGCATTGTGTGGGATGAAAAATGTGTTGGGGTGCATGACTATGGGCAGGGGGTCTCCTTTGTGCTCAGGTTGGACTTGCAGTGATGTTGGGTTCGTGCTTAACGCCTGGCCCAAGACTTCCCCATCACAAAATCCAAAATGAGAGAAGCCTCCAAGGCTGATGCTCACAGACACAGGAGTGGATGATCTTAGATGTCTTTTCCAACCTTAATGATTCTGTGACCAGCAGACAGGAGCAGGTTTTGAGGTAACTGTGCCAGATGGCACTAGGGGATGCTCCAGCCCAGACTTGGGGTGGCCTTTGTGAAATCCAGGAGGAATTTCTGCACATCTCATACTTTTCTCCCAAATCTCTTGTCCAGGCAGGTAGGGTGCTGCCATCCCCACCAACCCAGAGGTAGCTCTGTCCCTGCTCCTCGCCTGGTGAGCTCCAGTGAGCTCCTTGGTGCAGCTGCACCGAGTCTTAGTGGTTTTGGGCAACTGGGGACTCAAATACTTCTGTTGGTTTCTGTTCACTTGGGTTCTTCTCTATGGCCTCACTGAAGTGAAACCTCAGCGCCTGGTATCGGCTCTTCTTTGTCAATGGCTTATCTGTTGGCAAGTCCCAACAGTGGCCCATGTCTTCAGCTGAGGGTCCCATCCCAAAATCCTGGGGATGCAGTGCCCACTGCGTGTACCATCCATGGCACACTCCAGTGAATGATCCTCACTGGTATAGCAGGTCCATGGGTAACATGAATGAGAAGCTCAAAAGCTGTCCTCCCCAAAATGCTTGCTCCTTGTCCAAATCTGGTTTCCTCCACCTTGAGTGTGTGTTTGAGTTGGAGCAGTAATGCCATCAAACTCCCTCCTCATGTGGAAATATTTCCTTGCTTCCTGGGAAGGCCAACCCAGGTACCAGGTCCTGCTGCTCCTCTGGGGAGGGTTGCAGTCCCTGAGGACATGGGAAGGTACTTTCTGGGAGATACCCATGCAAAACTCCTGCTTTCAGGAGCAGAAGGGCAGAGTGAAGGTTTCACATGGGAAACATGCTCCTTGCTTGGTTTCCATGGAGGAAGACTGACCTTTCCTTGCAGGAGATACACAGTTCTCCTCAAAAATGTTTGAGAAGAAGCCATGTGGTTACCCAATCCTCATATCAGCCAGGGCAGACAATGTGGGGCAATTCTCTATTGACCCCTTCTCTAAGGTCTTCCAACATAAAGACATCTACTCCATGGTGTACATTGGAACACTTTGATTTCTAGGAGCTGCAAAGGACTTGATAAACACCTGATGTTTTGCTCACTGTCTTGGGGTGTTATTTGGGTTCAAAGCCAACCTTACTCCTGAGATTTGTCGTGGCTGGAAGGCAGTTGTACCACTGGGAAGCATTTTCCTTGGGAGAACACGAGCCTGGTTATATCCTGCAGCGTTATCAGTCTTGGTCCTTAATGTGCTTTGATAGTTTCTCATGATGGGCCCTCCAACAAAACCAAAAAGGACCACTGCACTTGGCTCCAGGAGCAGAATTCTGTGTCTATGAGGACACAACCAGCTTCTACCCAACCCTACTACATGCTTGAAATACAATGTGAAGAGTTACCTGGTGACAAATCTCCTGCATGGAGAACAGGCTGGCTGGACTGGGGAGAAGGAAGGTGAGGTTTGGATCCAGAGCTTTAGTTCAGCTAAAGCTCCTGAGATTTAGCCCATCTCAACCTGGAGAAACAGTAAAAGCTCTACAGCCATCTTCATCCAGCTCTGGAGGCCAAGTGCTCTATGCAGAGAGACGAGCACAATTCAATCACAGGTCCTACTCACAGTTGAACTGCTCATGAATACAACATCAACCAGCTACAGCTGCTTCCTCCAACCTGCTGCCGCTTGCCATGGGCCCCCACCGGCCCCTGGAGGCGTTAGAAAACAAACAGTCACTTTTTATTTCTAGACACCAGGGTTTCCAACTGGTTTGATTGCTCAATGCCCCTTTTCAGCACAACAGCCTGTCCACGACGAGCATCTCTGGGCTCTTCCTGAGAGCGTGTTGTAATATGGGAAGCACCTTCCTTTGCATGGTCACCCATGCAGGACATCTCTTCCTTGTCCTCAGGAAGGCAGGAGAGCTGCATGGGCACTCATACCTCCCTCTCCAAGAGGTTTGTACCCCTTTGTCTGGTCTTAACACCAAGGACACCTCAGTGATGGAAGCCTGGCAGGACAACCCAACTTAGAGTTGTCTTTGGTGGGACTCAAAGGATGTACACTGTTGTATGAGGTGAGACTGCTCTCTGCTCAAACTGGTGTTATGTGGCACTTGCAACTCACACTTGCTTTGGATGGTCACCTGACATAGCTGGTGGGACTTGGTTCACTTCTCATGAAGTCAGGTCTGTGCAGGCAATGGGAGGGGAGGGATGGTCTGAAGGCATCTCATCAGCTCTGGGCATCTTGGCTCTATCAATCAGAGCTGTCTGAGAAGAAGGGAGAGGAGGTGGTGGGAAGAGCTGAGGGTGAGGAAGCTGAAGCCACAGGATCTGAACCTGGAGAGGCAGCCAACCTGCTGGTTTTCTCAAGCTTGGCTACAGAAAGGTCTCACACAGAGGAAAGAAGACCCCAAACTCCAGCAAGCATGACAGCCATTTGTTTTTCTGAATCCACTTTTAACAGATGACCTCTTCCTCCTGCGAGTCTTTGCTGTAACACCAGATACAAGGTCATGAAAAGAGGCTCCACCCAAGCCACAGCTGCAAAAATACACAAGGACAAGAAGAAATACAGTGATACTCCTTTTGTTTTATCAGACCTTTGGGTTTGTTATGAGACCAGGTCTGTGAAACCAAAGTCCAGGCTGAAATCCCTCCTTTCCCCCTGAGTTTGCGTGTGCCCAGATGTTGTGTCCTGCTCTGAACCTAGTTCTGGTGATAACACAAACACTCTGATGCATCAAAGTAGCTGGAACCATAAAATACAGTCAGAGAGCTTTTTGGATGAGTCATGAGCCACTCAGATACCAGGTAACCTGGGCCTCTATTCCTCTTCAGAAGAATAAGATGGAAGAGCATCAACTCAGCCCTAAAACACTCATGAAAATTAGAAGAAGAAAAGGGACATTTCAGGCTGTTGCAGATACAAAGATATCTTGATAATGCAGCAATCAAAAAAATACTCCAAGTTGGAGAAACATTCCTTTTCCTTCCTTCTTGCCTCAATGTGTGAGAGTATCTGGGTGTTCAGAAGAGTTGCTCCAGTTCTCACTGAGAGTGTAATTCACATGACTTATGCAGAGCTTCCTTATTTGTGCTGGATGTTTTACAGGGAACCGCAAACCATAACGTGACTTTGAATTCTGGAGCTGTGGATTTCAATAATATCAGTTGCCAGTGTACTCTGGTTCTTGGTTCTTCTTCTGATGGCTTTCAAAGGGAGTTTTGCCCCAATTTATCTCCTGCATCTCCTCTGCAATGAATTTTCCCCCAATTCATCTCCTACATCTCCACTGCAATGAGTTTTCCCCCAATTCATCTCCTACATCTCCACTGCAATGAGCTTTGCCCCAATTCATCTCCTACATCTCCACTGCAATGACTTTTCCCCCAATTCATCTCCTACATCTCCACTGCAATGAATTTTCCCCCAATTCATCTCCTACATCTCCACTGCAATGAGTTTTGTCCCAATTCATCTCCTACATCTCCACTGCAATGAGCTTTGCCCCAATTCATCTCCTACATCTCCACTGCAATGAGTTTTGCCCAAATTCATCTCCTGCATCTCCACTGCAATGAATTTTACCCCAATTCATCTCCTACATCTCCACTGCAATGAATTTTCCCCCAATTCATCTCCTACATCTCCACTGCAGTGAGTTTTGCCCCAATTCATCTCCTACATCTCCACTGCAATGAGCCAAGAAGAGGTGCTGGAGGAGGACGCATGGGTGTGGGAGCTGCTGCTGTGAATCCTGCCCTGCTTTCATACTTCTACTATTTTCTGCTGCAAGATTGGGTGTTGCTGAGCCAAACTGGGAGCTCAGCTGCCTTAAGAAAAACAAAATATAGCCTGTATCTTCTAATTGACGGCTGAGGGAAAGCAGATGGCAGTGACCATCTCCATTGCACTGGAGAGCAAAGCGTGTGGACGGGACTTCTGTTTGTCTTCACCCATAAGCTGTAAGAAGCAGCTGTGGTGTACAGATGCTTGCAAGGCTGTTGTATTTGGACAGGGAGAGGCATGTGGAGCAATTTCTATCACCCAGCTGGAGGGTGAGGTCAATGATATCCCTTAAACAGCAGTTGCCAGACAACCTCCAGCTGATCTGGCCGTGATGGGGGATTGCATCTACCTCTTAGCTTGGTGGTGAGCTCCAGCTGGAGATGTAATTCAGAAATAACCTGTTTGCTCACTGAGATCATAAAGGAGACACATATTTCCTTGACATCAGATGACTCAGTGCAACAGAGCCAGGTCTCCATCCGTACCACACTGCAGTGGCCGTGTCCAGAGGCCACCAAACATCACCTTGGTTTCTCCATGCCAGCAAAGTCATCTCTACTGGTGAATCTAAGGATGACCTTCTCTTTGTCCAACCCTGGTCTTCTCCCACACCAAACAGCCCCATTCCCCACCTAACCTTGCACCTTAGGGTAATGCCGTGCAAATCCACCCTGGGACCCGAAACTTCTCAAGGCTCCCAGTGAGGTTCCTACCAAAATCAGCATTTCCCTATTTTTTGCAGAGTGATGGCAGAGCAGGTCCCCATCAGCTGGGTGCTGCAGCCCCCGGAGGAGGTGTGGGGTGGAGGGACTGAGGTATGTGGAAGCAACACAATGGTTCGAAACAAGTGATTCCCTTGCCTGGATCTTTCTGTTCTGTATTTCTCTTGAGAAGTAACCACTTCTCCCCGAGATAAATCTGGCTCATGGACACATCTGCAGGGTGTAGAAGGCAGCACGTCTGCAGGTTGGTCTTCCCAGCGAGCATGGCTAGAAAATAGAGAGAGGGATCAGTCTGGGGAATGTTTTTGCACCTCTACTCCAGAAAAGATGGTTTGTTTTTATTTTGGAGGAAGGTCTGGACACCTTCTTTGTAAAAATCCCAAGTATCTAGAATTTGATGGTTTGCTTTACTACTTCTACCCAAGTTCCTGCTCTGGGGTTTTCTCTGTTTGCTCCTAAATATTCACCACCACTGCCACTGAGGTCTGGAGCAGACCCAGTCCATGAAGAGATGGGCAAATCCTTGCTGCTGTGTCTCCTGGGACAATGAGTTTTCAGATGGAGAAGGGAAGGGATGACTTGGTTGCACTTTGTGCAAAGGAGGAAAAGGCAATAGGAAATGTTTCCTCGTAGTGTCACCAGCAAGGGCAAGGAGAACCTGAAGGAAGGAGTCTTGTGGTTGGGAAGGTGGTCTGTGGTGTTCACCACTAAGCAGGAGATCGAAAAGGTGAGGGAGAGTGAGGGATGAGGATGGATGGAGGGAAAGGTTCATCATGGATGCAGCAAAGGAGGAGCTAGTGGAAGACAACAGAGAAGGGTGAACTTCTACCATACCAAGGCCCACCAGCTCAGGTCCTACACTCAACATCAATCAATAGATCTCTGGAAGAGGAAGGAGCAAGCGTGGCAGATGAATCTTGCTGTGCTGAACCCAAAAACCAGTGGCTGAGGGACAGCTTGGACCACAGATTGTGCCATGGACCCCACCACAGCTCTTCTCCATGGAGATCTTTAATGCCCTTGAACTGACTCATGGCAGT
>NW_010289411.1:17854-19855 GCF_000700745.2 Antrostomus carolinensis
GTTATCCCCATTGGGTAGGACATGGTACTGGCTGCCCCTGGAGAATCATGAATCTCCTGGGTCCCTCCTGATGAGCTTTGAGAGCATCTCTGGTGCATGGTACTGCCTCAGTTCCTCTTTCCTGGCTGCAGGAAGTGATGGTGCTCAGTCTCCTTTCGTGGGGGTGAGACAAGGCAGGAGGCCAGAGTCAGGCCAAGCACGGGGGGAAAATGAACCTGTTGTATGTCTCTGCCCTCGGGGTGGATGTGGGAAACTCTCGGTCTTTACAAGAGACTGGAAATTCTGGTATAATTATAACCTCGCCGTGGGTTGTGAGAAACCAAGGGGCTTTACAGGTTACCATGCTGGGTAGTCAAAGTCATGGTGTGCAACTCCCCCAGGAGAAACATCAAGCCTCAGCTGAGTCATGGTGTGGAGTGGGGCAGGATCGGTGCGAGCCCGCCGGGACATCTATCAACCACCCCCTGGAAACCCCTTTCTCCTTTCTACCTGGGGGTTGTGTCCTCTGATGAAATATAAATTAGTGATGGCTCAGGGGGAATTGGTTTTCAAGGAGGACAATGGTTTGAGGTGTTCATAAGATGTGCTCCAGGGTGGTTGTGGATAGAGGAACCCATCTTCTTAATATTCCCCCTACCAGCCTTTCTGGGTGAAGCTTCTTCTCACCCTCATGAAGAGCCACAAATCCACGAGATGTCATTGCAGGAGGGTTTTGAGTAGCAGGCAGGTAGATGTCTTTCTGAGATGGTCTGTTAGTGCCCATCCTAACCTGGAGCTCTTTTTTACCATGAGTCTGAAACTGTATTTCAACATAGGGGGTCTAACGATGCAGGTTTGTAGCCCTTGGTGTGGAACCAGGAGCGTGAAAGCAGAACCTTGCCTTGGTTTTGCCTTGTTCAGAAATTATTTCATATTTGTAGTCAAGTGACAGCATCAGTTAGAGCTGCTGGAGGAAAGGAGGTTGCTGCAGTGGTGGCTGCATGGGCTGCCCTATCTTTTCTGGTCCTCCCTCCTCACTTTGGTTCTTGAGTAGTTCAAAGATTTAAGCACAATAGTGGAAAATGGAGGTTTTCACCCAAATTTTTATGAAACTGATATTGTTTCCAGTAGGTTATTTCTAAAGTGAGAAGTTCTAGAAATGGTAGCAACCATCACTGCAGCCTAGGGAGCAATTTTGCACAGCAGCATCAACCCCAATTGCAGGACCAACGAACGCCTCGCCTACCCATGAAGGTTTATTTACCGAAGGTTGAATCATCTGGGGTCACTCACACCAGTCATCACCTCACACCACCATGATTTAATTCATCTCCACCCAACCAGGAGTCATTCAGCACGAGTTGATGCATCACAACCTGATCCTTGAGATATCATGTGCCTTGTCATCCCCGGAGGATGATCAGGAGAGGTGAGGCTGGAAATGAACCCGGTGAATTTAATAATTCACTCTTGATTTGTGTGGCCAACACTGATGGATGCTGAGGTCTCTCCAGAGAGGTGGTATGATGTTCAGGAGGATGGGAACGCATCGTAACATTTATTTTCACTTTTATTGGCGTGCTATAAATGCTGATATCCAGCCTGAGCCATCAGCTGGGCATGACATGGTAGTCCTGCCTTCCTGGCAGTTGTGTCCGTGGTGGCCCATGGACTTGTCACTCTACCCGTGACCCCAGTCTGAGTTGACTTTAGGTTTTTTCTTGAGATAAAAATATTCATTTTGGTTTTTTCTGCAATTTTAGCCATTTTATTATTTTTTGTGGGCCAGAAGAAGCAATCAGAGCCACTTTCAGCCAACTCAATTGCTCGATATGTTCAACCAGCTTGTCTCATGATTTGGGACAGAACCAGTTTCCCCAAACCCACCATCTTTCCATCACACGCTTCAGCTTCTGAGGTTGAAGGTGTGACTATTTCAGCTGGCTCTTGATACATCCCTGCTGCTCGTGAAAGATGAGTGCTTAAGCTTTGAAAATCCACAAAACTGAATAAAATAGAATA
>NW_010289412.1:0-45179 GCF_000700745.2 Antrostomus carolinensis
GCACCTGGAGCTTCTGCTCAGCCTGCCAGCGGTGCCATCGCTCATGTATTCGTAAGGCTGGCCATATGTGCAGCCATCTCACCTTCGCGCTGATGGAGCACCTCATGGCTCTGCTCGGACTCATGACAGATCACACAGCCCAACACTTCACCAGCCAGCCTCTGCTCTGCACAGGCCAAGAGTAAGTGCCCCGAGTATCAACTGCTGGCCAGGTTGTGATCAGGCCCAGACACTGGTAGCCATAAAATAATACTTTCAAACTTAATATTCAGTTTACCCTGATTTAGCTACTCCCACAAGGGTCCTAATTGCAGATTTCAGTGGCATTAATTAGTGCTTTTCTCAGGGCTTGCATTTTCCCACAGATTTAAAAAAAATAAACCAGTTACGCAGCTTCCTGCAGCTGATGCATAGGCTGGCAGTGGGCACTATGCACTGGAGGCAGGAAAGTATTCCAAAAAGCAGTATCTTTTTATAATACAGCTACTACAATTTTTTAAAGCATTTAGAAATAATCATTTAGGAAGAAATTACCTCATTGGGATTACTCATAGGAATATTTACAGGATCAAGCACCAAACTGTTAACCTGTAGATATAATTTAATACTTATTCTGTTGCCTTGAACAAGTGATCTCTCAGCCCCACTGAACGATTGCAGTGAATGAAAACTTTTCACTAAATGTAATATTTAAGTGTTTTATAGCCAAAGTACAACATACTCTCTACTTTAATTGTATTATTTTGCTCAAATCCTGGATCCACCTGAAAAACTACAATTTTTTGAAGTAAAGGATGTCTATTTTATTACAGAATGGACACTTAAAATACTAGACACACCAAAGAGAAGCTTTTTATATCAGTCTAGAGAAAACTAAAAAAACCCCATTTTTTTTTCTCCTATTTATGGTCATTTTGCAAGCTGCAGTTCCAGCTATTTAATTTGCTGAGCTTCAACTCATAGACCACCATCTCACTCCTTTAAGCAAGAAGAAGACTAGCCTGCCCTTTGTGGCAAATATATCCGCTTCATCTTTCCTTCTGCACTGATACTAAACAAGTGTTTAAATCTAGTTATTAAATCTATGTACAGCACTGTATAAACACACAACACAGTTTGATATATCATAATTTATACAAACATACCACGGGCAAATTGCATTCAGTACATACAAAAGCAGTTAAGCCAGTCAACCTAGAATAAGCAGTTTTTTCACTTGACAAGGAGGGCAATAACCAAGCTTACAATACCAGCAGACCTGGATGGCAAGAAAGCAGATTTGATTGTTCTATCAGGCACGCAGGGAATTGTTTTATTAGTGAACTAGGGACAGATCTCGCTATACAGAATACAAATCCATATCGTGCAGCTAGGAGGATAGCTTTTAATCATATCTTCTTTTTTTTTTTCCACCCCCTAATACTTGAGGAATAATTCAGTTCCCAGCATAAATCAGAACAGCCTTTGAACCGGTACAAATTCAGCAAGTTTGTCACTGAACCTAAGGATCCTCCTTTTGGCTGTGGATTGCTGAAGCACAACATCATCTGCCGTAAGCACAAAAGCCAAGAGACAAAGGCAGTACTGAGGCACAAAAACCAGTTTTGTATCAACCAAGATTCCTCCCGCTAAACGGTACAAAGACCATGGAACAGGACTAAGGATCCAAAGTCCAATGGTTTTGTAAACTTAGGAGTCAAAGATGCCATTAATAAGGGTGGCTGTGTTAAAAAAAAAAAAAAAAAAAAAAAAAAGTACAAATGGAAATTTGGATTTTATTTCTGATGAAGTGACATATTTGGGGTGGAAGCTACCTATTATAATGAGTTGGGTTATATGTGACTTTAGAGGAGACCTTACAGTCAGTCACAACTGGAATTCCATTCACCTTGAGTCAGAGTGGCAGGTGGAAGAGTTCTAGTTGAGCTTATTTCTATTCTCAACTTGATGAAATTCCGAGTCAACAAAAGGACATGATGACTGCTGAGTGAGACATGAAATAATGAAAGGGCCACAATGACGAGAAGACAAAGATGGGTGCTGTCATTTGCAGAATAAGCATTGTTAAATTAAAAATGGAGATCAAGCAAAGAACAGAGTAAGAGTTGCACTCTGAATGATGTTACATTTGAGACTATTGCCCTGACTCATATTTATGAAAAGGAAGAAAGAGGCCACAGGCACCTAGGGTCAACACCAAGTGCTCAGAAAATTCACACAGGATAACAGATAATGTCAAAGGAGGACTTGAACGTGTGTCCTGAATGCCAGGCAAAAGTATATTTCCATCCCTGTTCTAACCTACAGTTTCAGCTCTTAACATCAGCAATCATTCTTATGCCAAAAACATATCCCAAAGATCAGTGGTGATTCTGAAAGGGAAATTTGTTAGCAATTTTTTGCACAAACAGTTATCAGAGCTGATACCTGAACTTGCATTCCCCAGGACAGAAACATGCATTTCTCTGTGGCTGACACAAGTCTCCATCCTTTCCACCACAGTCCAGCCTAGAAATTACTTTTCCTACTGAAAAATATTTGAAACTGGCATATTTAATACTTTCTCATCAATGATCAACATTTTCAGATAAAATATATTCTCAAATAGCTCTACTGTACAGTTAGGTTGCAATGTGTAATTAATGGGAATTACTTGTAGTTTCACAATAAAATATATGGGCAAAAATAGTAATTCCACTGAACAAAGCTAGTACAATTCTGCTGTGCACAGAATTCAGACATACAGGTATATCACTTGTCATAATCATGGAAAGAAGGGAGAACCAAAATCAAAAGGAAAGGTTTTTAAGCATTTAGTGGTTTGATTCAAGAGTCATAAGGAGGATTTAGTGGAATTCTTAATAGCTAAATATTTACACTTTGATATCAGGCTATAACTTGGAATGTAAGGATTCAACTAGGAATGTAATTCTTATTTTTTTAGATCAGTTTTGGGAAAAGTTTAGTTCAATCAAGCTGGAAGAGCACTAGTGTGAGCTTCTGAAGGAAAGACACATAGCCATGCCGATTTGTACAAAAAAAAAAAAAAAAAGATCAAATGAATTAGTGAATTAAAGGCAAGATTATCTCCATTCTGTCTTTCCCCACTGCCAGACAGACCTCTCTTCCAGCCAAGGCCCAAAGGTGGGATGCAATGTGTGAGAGATTCAGAATCCTGTAACCTCAGTATCATGATTCATTATTTTGTGTAAAATACGTTCAACAGTAAAAGTAAGCAAGTGTCAATGTGTGTGAAACAAGAGTGTATTAGGGGCTAAATGCAGTAACATTTCTTGTAATGTGGAAAGTTTGAAAACTATGTCAACAGCTTCAACAACACCCCTTGCAATCAGAGCAAATGGAAAAGTTCAGTGGGATAGTAGCAATATATTTTAAAAATCAAAAAGAATTTGTTTTAATAAATGGTACTTGCAGTTTTCAGAGAATAATATATGCTCATACAAAACTTATTTTATTTTGAAGAATCATCTTATATTTTTTCCTCTTTTTGATCTCTATCATTGTTACTCTGTTAGAAATCATTATCAAAAAATCTTTGTCTGATAGTAGGACTGGGAATAATTAGATTTAGTCCAGTCCAGTCCAATGTCTCTAGCGCATTGACTCAAGACCTGACCTTTGTTGACTAATTAATTAAAAGGATCCTGTGTAAGATGCAAGTGTTGTGATTATTTTTAACGCCCTATAGCAAGTGTAGTCAGAAGAAAAGATTCTGATGTGTTATTTTCCACATGTTTTAGTACAGGTATTTTTCAATCTTTAAACATGAACAACTGTATTTTGACTTACTTGCCTTTCCTCCAAAATATTGTTTAGAAATGAAATAGGTAAGCTCTCACCTTAATGAAACTAATTCAGAGATGCTGAGACTGGTGCGGTATCTGGATAAACTTACGACCTAAAAAGGCAGGAACAGCTTTGATTAATGTCTGTTTTTCCTTTCCTTCCTTTCTCCCTCTCCTCCCCCTTCTGATTCTTAGGGTGCCTACGTATTCTATATTCTGTTCGACCAAACATTCTAGTATTGCATCTACACAGACTCCATCCAGAGAGCATCCTGAAATATCGATCTTCAGTCCATTGCTGGTTTGCCCCAAGTGTTCCAAAGACAGACTGACAGAATTTAGCAACTCTTGCAGGAAATTGTTCCATTTGAAGTTTCACTTGACCTTAGCTGAGAGTTTTCAGGCAGAAGCAAACCACATTGCTCTTAGTACAAATAAATTAACAGATTGGATGAAATCTAATTGGAACAAGAGGAAAGGACTAAGGCTCATTCTTCTTTCTCCCCTGATTTCTACAGTCCCCAAGTGGAGCTTGTGGGTTTTATCTGCAGAGCTACTTGGTAAATCTGTCCAATGTCTTCGTAGGCTAAGTCAATCTGGGAAGTTGTGTTAGACCTTTGTGTTCTGTCTTTATCATTCAGCTATTATGTTTCCCATCATAGTTAACTTGTCAATGTAATTGCTAGGAAACAGGCTTTCTTTGACCACTCCAACTGTTTCTTTTCATTGCATCTTGAAATTGCATATGATGGTCTTCCATGCTAACTGAAGCCCTGAAGACTGTAAACTTCAGCTAAGTGTTCTGCTATATTTCTAAAAAATAAAGATTAAAAACTGACTGGCCAACAGGACTTCTATCATACTTCTGGGACAGATTTCTTCCTGTGTGAGCTTTCTCTTCAAACCTTATACTATTACATCATCTAAGTTGAGTTTTGTTGGAATTTTCGTATTTTAAATGTTCCTTCTACTTTATTTACTACTCTGTAGCTTTTACTAGGTTGGAGAAGAGAGGTAAAAAGCTGTCATAACTTCTGACGAGATTGACAGAAGTATCACTAGAGATGGTATTTTTTTCCACCAGTTCTTGTAACAAGGGCTTTGGCTCATAATGGCATGTATTTAGTTATAGCTGGTGACATTTGATTATGCAACATACTTTTTTCTTCTAGCAAAGAAGGAGATTTATTGTCACACTATACCAACTTCCATATAACTGCAAATAGCAATGGGCACTTAAAATAATCTTATTGGAAAGCTGTTGCTGAAGGGTTATTTTGCCAAAAAGTTAAACTCTCTATTTAATTGTACTAACAGCATTATATAGAATGAAGAAAATCCGGGGGGGAAATCTTTACCCCAAAATAGTCCTGCCACTACAAAATGCTAGATTCTGGAACAATTTTCTCTAGCTTGTTCAGCATCATCAGCCCATTAATTCTAGGTGGTACTTTCAATGACACTCCCTCAGAGGGACATTATTAGACATTCACTTGTATGATCTTCACCTTGTATGAAGAGAATGAATAAAAAATGAAGTTCTGCACTGTGAACTATTCCAGAGTAGTTATTTTCATTTAAAAAACCTGTTTATTTTACTTTGACAGTCTGAAGGTTAAATTAACTCTGAGTTCTCTGTTCTTCTGCTGAGAAGCTAGTGGGAAGACTAGGAGCATACTACGGCCTCTTAAGATCATAAAGGAAGCTACAACATATGGTCCAAATGTTAATACTCGTAACACTATTAAATGTCTAAGTCACAGTCTCATCAAAAACTTTCTGCCCAGCAATACTTTGCTCTGTCAAGAGCATGCAAGATCTTGATTACTGATACAGAGCTAATGGAAATAAAAAGGAATTAAGATGCTCTTTCAAAACAAACATTTTCAGTGATGCATTCTGAATGCCATGCAATGTTTCCTGTGCATTCCACATGGCTACATATCTCCAGTAGAGATACTGTTCCTGAGCCAGAAATGGAAAGGATTTAGGTTCTTGTACACATTTAAGAATTTGATCACAATACTCGATTTATTGACAGTGCCTAAACAGAAGAGAAGGGTTTGACTACCCTGACTATGAAAAAAGCATAAAAGTGTTATTGGTCATGCATATCTCTTTGCCCTTCTTAATAACAAACTATAAGTAGAATTTGGGACATACTCCGCATCACAGATTTTGTAATTGCCTCCTCCACATCATTAGCAAATCTTAACTGAATTCACATGGAAGGAGAGTTTTCTAAATAGTGAGGAATTTTTTGAAAAAGCTGAAGTTACCAGGCTTTTAGTGGAGGTTACCAGAACCTGTGTGGGAAATTGCACGTGTCACTGCAGCCATGTCACAAAATACATACACTGCATCGGGCAGCTGTGCTGAGAGCACTGTACCAGCTTTTCCTAGAATAAACTTGTAAAGCAGACCAGTGCTGGAGATAGTTGCTACCAGCTCATACAGAAATTAGTTCAGAGCTTTTTGAATTATTTTTCAGTGCTCTAGCTGATAAACCACAGCCTATTTATTATACTATTTATGCCTCATTGTTCAAAATTTACTTGCCTATCATGAAAGGCTGCTATACTGTAATTAAATATAAATCTTAAATACACCAAGTCTTATCAGCTATATGTAGAATATATTTTAAAACTATATCTTCAGTTGGATATTCAGATTACCTGCCTTAATTTATGCAAATATAGCCTATAGCTAAAAGCTTTGTATATTTGTTTCCCTATGGTATTAGTATTCAAAAAATAGGACATTCTTTCAAGGGCATTTTATAAACACAGAACTATAATTTATATAGCAAATTAAAGCTCATACAAAATGTGTGCACTGAGGTACAGATTAACATATTTAATTTCAGTATTACCTGCAAACCTATTTTTTCCATGCACTGCTCTAATTAGCCATATAAAATCAAGTCAGTATATTGTAAGCAATTATTTTAGTGGGACTAGAAAGAGAATCTGAATTAAATATATGGTAAGAGATAACATCATATGGAAATTAATATACTCATTTGTATTAAGAAAAATGTATTCTAGCTAAATTTTATAAGATAGTTTGGAGTTCAAAAATATGACTCATGTAGAAGTTATAGTTTTATAGTTACTAAGATGTTAGACTGTGGAACTGCTTTTAAGTTCCTTATTAATGCGCCAGTGCTCATTCTTTGATATCTACAGATTGTCAGTAACTACTAATGTCATTTCATATTGTGAAATTTCTCCTATTATGAATATTCACTCCCCCTACAGTCAAATGTGTAAACTGTTAGTAACTGTGTGTTAGAATAAATTTTTCTTCCATCATTTAAATGTATATATCATACTTGGCTCTTCATATTTTTACTTTTGTAACTATTCATTTGAGAGAATTAAATTATGGTGAAAATCAAAGTGCAATTTTTGTTTCATTGGAATCTAAAAGTAATCCTATAAACAGTAATTTTTTCTTTCCCATTTTACCCTCAAAAAGTCTGAAAGCTAAATATGAAAATTATGTTTAAGGAATGAGAAAACAAAAAATGATCCATGTGATAATGAACTTCAGCTGTCTCCCCCTAATGCAGTTTCCAATTGTGATGGGATTCAGACAGCAGAAACCATTTTCTAGCAGTAAGATTATTTACCTGATCAAGATGCTGTAATTCAGGATTTTACACTCAATTTCATTTGCAGCATCAGCAATATGTGCCATAGTTAAGTTCCTTTTATAAGAAGGATAACAGATCCAGATACTTCTTCCTACTCCTTGCTCATTATTTCAGGATATCTAATAAAGACCAATACTAACCACATGGAAATCTGATGCCTACATAACTATCTTGTGGCCTTAAAGCAACTTTTCCCCATTTCTTGGCACAGAAGTTGCTGTCTGACATAGCTGCCTTAGACCTCCACTCTGACCTGGGAGAATGATAAAAAGGAATTTTATTGCTTGGAAGGGCCCACAAAAAAAAAGCAAGCAGATAATAAAGCCTTTGAGAAGTACAAAAAATTGAACTGTTTTTGCCTTCCTGCCTCCAGCATCACACAAGAGTAGCTAATGTGCAAGAAACTTGCTGGATCTAGAACTGTGAAGAAAAGTTGTCCCATCTCATGAAAATGCAAAGCTTTCAAATGCTTTACTGTTTCATATCTGGATAAACCAGTGATGACTACAAAAATACAGTGCACACAAGCATATTCTAGTTCATCCTTTAGCCTTCTCTCACATCCCAGCTAAGCGTGCTGCCCACTTGGAAGTCTGAGGTAGGTTGTTCTTAAACTTCCCTCTGAAGCCTTTTCATCTTGTATAAACAGAAAATTTTCATAGGACGAATGTGTGCCTGGGCAGAACATTAACTACTGGCAGGTCTTAAGCAGCTGTATTATTTATTTTTATATATATATATACACACACACACAAATAGGGAAAAGACATATATGTATATATACACACACATATATATACACACACACACACACAAATAGGGAAAAGACGTATATGTATATATACACACACATATATATACACACATACTCCTATGAAACAGATGGATTTGGACAAATAGTCATATCTATTTTACAAATCCCAAATAGTTTCTTCAACTATAGCAGGAATAATTTCCAATCCTCTATATTAAAGTGTACAAGTAAAAGAAGTGTGAATAAAATATTTTTATTTAAAACTTCCCTTAACATTGTAGAACAAACTGGCAACACGGCCTCAACCCAACCTCTAGAAATGTGTGGAAGGACTTCAGATGTGACAGCTAAACCTTGCAGTCAACATAAAGTGCAGTAGGAGTGACAGAAAAAGTGGCAGACAAATTAAGGAGCTACCTCTGTTTTAGCAATTTTTTGTGACAGCATTTTAAAAGTTTGCTGGGCAATTGCTGTAAAATGACAGCGTGCTGCTGAGCCGGTAGTGCACTGAGTACATAAAAGAACTTGTCAATAGCTATTTCAATAGAGACTTTCAAACTCACTGGAACTTTAGAATACATCATTACATCATTAAAATATTAAAACCTTTCAGCTTTCACAGATGTAAAACTTTTGTTGTGCCCTTTTTGCTAATTATCTCCGACATTTACGTTTACAGCATAAGCGTTACATACTTCAGAGACGGCTCATTTCTACATGCTAGTTACTAGTCTGTGGGTTGAGTCAACACACTTGTAGCAGCAGAAGCAAAAGACTAAATACCCAAATACAGAGAGCTTCAGGCTCAGTGATGCAGTTTTGCATTTAATTTTTCTTCCTCAGTTTCTCCAACTAAGTCCAGCTTTTGGGGTACTGTAAAAAACTATTTCCATCTAGCATTTAAAATACATTTTCATCTTAATGTAACAGAAATCACGTCAAGTCATGATTTCATTTCAAAAGAAAATGGTTTGCTTACAAAGCAAATACAAATATGGTCATGTAACAGGAAATATTCAAGTAATGTTACTAAAGAAATATTTTGCATCTGCTCTGTATTACTTTCTGTGTGCTTTTTTTGTACATATTTGCTCAAAATTAATAATGTACAATTTTGTAATTTTGAAACATAGCCTTGCTTGAGCAGTTTAGAGATTCTCTGCATATTTCAGTAAAAATGGAATAGGTTTTCCTTTTCTCACACACATCAGAGGTTTTCCAATCACGTAAACAAGTGCTGTCTTAATCTTCCCAGCCAAAGTGACTAGTGACATTTTTCATCACATTCCTCTGGCTGATGAGGTGTTAGAATAAGAATGATCCAAACTTAGTTTACATCAGAATTATTCAAGTGATTCTAATGCCTCTTGTAAAAAATTTTAATCCTGGATAAACTCTGCTGATGGAGGGTCAAGACAGATAAATACGGTTTTTCACTTCCGTGTCACCAGTTTGAACCTATTCTACTTTAGTACTGTCCAAAATTTATCACTGCTGTAAGCTGGTCTGTGTGAAGTTTTATTAGGAAACCAGTACTAAAAGAGATGGAAGAGAATCTGAGATATACAAGACTATAGGATTTTGTTATATACTGAAAAGACTGTTTATGAGCCATCCAAGACTTCGTTCTATCCTACCAAATACATGTTTGCATGTAAATGTGGGGTGGAAATAAATGCTATTCAAGAGGATTTCCTATCAACCACCACAAGTATTTCACATTGTGCTCTCTCCCCAGTCCTTCATAGGGATTTGTTCTTGGCGTCATCTCATGACTCCTGTTTGCATGCTTGACCTTGCATTCTGCTACTACAGGACAGAGTCAATGTGACAGCCTAGTGCTCGTCACATGAATTTTTCAGAATTTCTTGAATATTTCTAGTTTTTAAAAGCAACGTACTGAGATGGTCCTGGTGGAGCTAAAGCCAGTTCACCATTTTCTGAAACTAAAGTGTTTTTTTAAAGCAACATAATATATATCACTCCCTGTAATTATAGATAGGCTATAGCTGAAGTGAGCATGTGCCCCACACTAGTACGTGCTCAAACCCAGACTCAGATCAGTTTCTGCATTCAGACAGGAAATACGTGGGGAAGATGTTACCAGTGAAATCACACCCGGTCCTGTACTTAAAGTCCACAGTGGAACTCAAGTGCATCGGCCCCAGTGTGTCACAAAGTCCTGTATCTGTCTACCTCAATCCCTGCTCTCTACCCGTCTACCAACATTACACTGCTGAAGAGTGGTTCTCAGGTTCTTGTGCACCATTCACAAAATAGATCAAATTTTGCAGCTTAAGATTATCTTTCACTTCAAAAAACAGTCTTATTCAAACAGAAACTGCACTATCTAGGATCACGTCACTAAGCACAGCATTACTACATCCTAGCAGAACCCTCTGAAGCCCATGTCTCCATTAGATCCCGCAAACCAATATGCAGGAGGTGTGGTATTATAAAATGGTAATCTTAACCTTAAAATATTTATTAAAAACTGACTTCAAAACGTTTAGGTTTTGAGCTACATAATGTAGCTCAATTTTGACCAGTAGTTATATGCATGATTCAAACACAATTCTAAACAACTGAATGGTCAATAGCTTTACCCTATTCAAGTATTCAAAGTCATCCTCATTGATTTTGTAAGAAAATAACCAAAACTCACAACACAAAGAAAAACAGTGCTTTTTAAAATGATACACTGGTTATAAAACAATTCACGGTGATGCATATCACTACACATAAAATGTGTATTTTGAAGATTTGTACCATCTCTTCAATCACACTCATGGTAAGCAAAATAATACAAAAGCAACAGTAAAGAATTTAGATAACACTGACATTAAGCTATATATCAACTACTACATGTATTATGAAGTAAACTTAAACCTAAAACACTAAGGAAATTCAGGAGTAGGAAAAATTTTCCTCTGATGAGTATTTAAAAACTTGCAATAGACATTTATCTCATTGAATTAAGTTCTCCCTAGTTACGAGGGTCCAACTGGAGTGTCAAAGAATGGCTTTTGTTAACACATGGGCTCAAGCTGCATTCAGGCAAAACATCCATCAAAATAAATGGGAATCTCTCCTACAGCTCTCATTCTGAAAATGCTTACACATGTGCCTAACTTCAGGCTTAAGTAGCCCTATTGAGGTCCACAGGACCACATGCTTAAAATTAATCCCATATAAATTTGTGGGCTCAGAGCCTAAAGAGGGAGTACAAAACTGAGCCTTACACGAACAATGGCTCAGAGTTTCCAAGAGGAATTGCTTAAGAAAACTTACATTAAGATGGCAATGCCTAACTCTTCTAATCTTTGAAAATCTCTTCGTTTGCCCCAGCTATTTCCTGAATAGTTCAAGGCTCCTATAGGCCAGGCAAAAAAGGGAACAGATATCCTTACTGCCTTGACTAACTCCAGGATTCATGCAGCATATGAAGAGTTTTGATTTAGATCAAGTTCTACACTTTATCAAATGGCATAAATATCTAATATGATAATGCTAAACCTGTATTCATTAGTGCTTTAGTCAATGGGGACATATGTTTGTAATGGTAACACACTGTCACTTAGGAGGGAAAAGATCATTTTGTGACAGGCAAATTATTGCTATATCTCATTAAGAATGTTATGTTCCTGTGCTGAGTTAAGATATACCAATTGCAAAGTGGTAATCATCATAATATCATCAAGATGTTGCTATATTTGGCTATGATATGAGCTCACCATCAGATCAGCCCACTGTCACCTACCAGCCTGGAGTACAGGGAAGATACTGCTCTGCAGTGATCCATGCACAGAGAAAAAAAAGTACCTACTATGACAACCTACTAGGAGATGTATTTAGTAATTTGTTTCGAGAAGCCTGTGATTTTGCCATTGAAGGGTGGAATATTTTGGAAGTTTCTACATGTGCAAGGAAAGGTGTCTGATTTATCCAGTAATGTGATCTGTCTACAGCATCTTATTCTTATTATGTGATAGCCAGTATCTGACAAAATTATACAAATCTGCAAGCCTAGACCAGTTATACTGCACCATTTTGCTCGACTCTGATAGTAGAAAAGGCCACTATACCTATTTTGACTCCTTTTACTGCTTGCCAGCTTAGTCAGTCTTTGTTTAATGAAAAATTATACCCTCCTAATGAACAAGTCTTCAGACACAATAGAATTGTCTCTGACAAACAGGAGTGACACAAAGGGTTCAGTGTCTCCTACATTTGATGCAATTATTTCTCACATTAGGAGGTGTAAATATCTAATACATTGAACTTTGGAAAAAATTATTCTCAGTTACCTTACCGTAATGGGAGTACTTCAGTTCTGGATGGCTAGAAGTTGTTTCTAAACAGATTCCAAGACAGTGCCATGTGATAGAACGTATCTCTCTCGTTAAATCTTACTCATAGAACTGCAAGTTCATTTGCAACATTAAAAATAGGTTTTCATCTGCCCTCTCAATGCCCTTGAAACTCCCACAGACATGGTGACACAGAGCTGCACAGTGATCCCCAGGACCTCACAGATCACTATGAAAGGAAGAAACATGTTCTCTTCTTGCCAAGTCTACTGACTCGGGCAGTTGTAGAAGTTGGTAATTTTCTCATTACCCTTTCTCCTACACAACAAAATAACCTAATACATACTGCAGAATAAGCGTGTTTTCCTATGCCCAGAACAGCACAAGTACTTCAGTTACACTGGATCCAAAGACAGGTGAATCATTTCTCTCCTGGAGACCCTAATACACTCTTCTTTGTGCCAAGCCAGGGGCAGTCTGGCTTCAAAAAGACTGTATCAGATTTTAATAATTGGACTGATGTAAGCAACCTTTGGTTTAGCCTGATGATTTGCATGGCTTGCATCTGCAAATACTTCTCTACATACACAGTTACATTTCAATTAGATAGAGTTAAAGTTTTACATTTTTATTTATCTGCAAATTATATTTTAATTAACCTATCATATATTTATCAATATCTAATGACCAAACAGAAATTTTAAGATTTTAAAATTACAAAGCAAATTGTCATTTACTAATGTGTTCGGCAATCATTTAGCTTCACATCTGAATTTTAGTATTCCAAGCTTTCTGGCTGTGTCCTACTCTTCCTCCTGCAGACAATCTCATCTAATTACAAATCCTTGCCTTTTATTGTTTTGGCTTTCTCCTCCTTCAACTATATCTGTGGCAAGTTAATCACAAAATAAAATGAAGAAAGATAGAATTATTAATCTGGTCCTAGATATTTCTCCACCGCTACCAAAACAGTTTCCCATGATGAAATAGAGGAGCCTACTGCCATTATAAAAGTGGAACCAGCATTTCCTTTTCCTTGAATATTTCCTCAGAAGTAAAAACAAAACAGAAAGGAAAGAACTGAAGAAAATTTGCTCTATTCTTCTAAAGGGGAAAATATTTCAAAAGTCCGTATAAAACTTTCATTAAGGGAATGTACAGACATTTCAGTGCAATTATCAATATTTCCAATTAATTTTTGCTATCTTGTCTCCCATAGAAGCAACGGTGCACACCTACACTGAAGAACCAAAGTTTTCTTTAGATGGGCAATTCTTCAAGTTCCTCTGCTTATAGATGCCAGCTATTTCTCTATTACAGAATCAGCTATGTTAGAATCACCTTATTCAGTGAGGAATTCTGAGAAACATCTCTGCCTGATGCTAGGGAGTGCTGACAGTTCCATCTGACCAAAAGTTGTCCTGAACATCACCTGAGAGTTCACTTGGTCTTATAAGCAATTCTCTGTCCTCACGCTCTACTGACTATACCAGTCTTATATGGGATTTTTTTGGATCCATACTGACAAAGACAGAAACTTGGGACCTCAGATTCTAGATTAGGAATACTGACATCCTTTCCTCCTGCTGACACAGCTAAAATAAAACACAAGTTATATCAATACTTCTAATATCAAGCATTTTAAATGCAACTAAAATTTCCTGTAAAAAGAAGTCAGTTCTTTCACCCTGATTTACTGCACTGACGAAGGAACACCTCCTGATTTAGGTTACAGTATGTGAATGAAAAATTGGTATTATATATGTCAAAATGTTACCTGAAAATTTTTTTTAGAATCAGAGATGAAACCACAAATATCTTTAATGAAATCTAAAAATAGATGAGTTAATTTAAGCCTCTAATTTATTAAGAGACAAACTTTCAAGGCTGAAGGGCATATGTCACTTCTGAGGGATTCCAAAGGAATCTAAATTTTTCACCAGAATTTAAGCATCATAGGAAAATGTGACAGTAGTAATAATACATGATATTATATACTGCTAGTCAAGTTGGATAAATTACATCTGCTACTGAATAGATGTGAAAAGAGTCTGTATTAGAAAACTTCCTGCTGGGTCACAAACATACATCAGTAATGGTTTGTTTTCAGCACAAGAAAAATTGCCATTGTCATATTCCAAAGCAAGTGTAAATTGTTTTACTATAAACTCCCTGTTGGTCCCTGTTTAACTGAGAAATCATTCAATCTAAATTTGTCTTCTCTCTGCATGGCACTGCCATGTGTTGGTATCACCAAATCCTGCCTCTGTAACAAAACCAGTATTCCCTTAAAAGACAGACTGCACCCTTGACCTTAAGCAACCTTGCCATACATTAACTCTTGGTTTGCCCCCACTTACTTTGATGTGTAATCAGCTCTCAATTTCGCTAAATCAAGGCTTCATTGTTACTGATTCACAGGACAACCTCTACAAACTTCCACCATGCTTGAAAATTAGACATTTATATTTTACATGTATTTATATTAATATATAAAATTTGAAAACATAAAACTATTCCCTATTTACATGACTTCCTGTACCTTCGATAGAGAGAAAATCTAGTCCAGATCAGCAATGATAGACATACCTATTCCTGCCATCCTCCATTCAAATAACTTCTTTATCTGATTTCCAAGTAAGCTGACCTGCTTAAATAATGACACTTAAATGTACACAAAATAAGTATGTAGCCTTTGTGGCTCTCCTTTGCATTTTTTGCTCTTCTATCACATTTTTAGCATCTGATGGAAACAGGGTAAGTGACAAAGACTCAAAGAGAACAGTGAAGCAACCACTCAACCATCACAGAGGCTCTATTTAGCATAAGAAGGTCTTATTGTCGTCTCCTAGAGCTCCACCAAGGAAGGCTTTGTTAAGGACATAATTTTTCACACTTGGTGCCATGAAATGCCAACCTGAAGCAAAATCAAAACCACCACACTTAGTGTCACAAACAGTGCTATTATATCAGCAAGAGCACAGCTGAGGAAAGTAAACTAATCTAGGCCCCCTGTAAACACCTACCTGTTAAAGATCAAAAATGTTACACTTGCCATTATTTGTATTGGAAAGATTACAGGTTTTATTTTTGTATGTAAACATCTGCCCACATTCATAAGGGGACAGAGCTGTTCAAAACAAAACAGGAGGATTTCTTTCAATTTCCTTAATTGTCGATAACAAGCAAAGCATCAGACAGCACTTCCTATCCACCAACGTAACCGCTGGGGAATAGTAATATATTTTGTATCTTACCACTCTTCACTGGAAACCTGGAGCAACTTGTATTTTTTTTTTTTAAAGAAAGGAGGTTGAAAGACAGGATGTTACTGGAAAATGAGGTGATCCGATCTTTCCTGTATCCAGCTTCTCCATATTCCCACTGCCCAAAGTAGCAGCCAGCTCAAACAGTGTGAATTGCACAGGCAAGTGAAGCCAGGTGATAGATGCTGGCTCAGAAGAAAGCAGGAAAGCAGAATTGCTTCTCTAATTATGCTAATCAAGGGCATATAGTTCATATGCTTCTTAAAGCATATAATTCATTCTTTTATAGAGTTTTCCAGAAGAGGAAAACTAAGGAAGGCCATAGCAGAAGGGTAACTCTTTCTATTACTATCTAAAAAAAATAAAAATAAAAATTCATTACTTACTAGGTGGAAAAAACATCAGTCCTTCCAAATTTCTTTTTGTAACGGGATTTTTCCAGTTCCTCTTCCATACCAAGATTTTTTTTGCATATCTGGAGAAAGTAGAAGCTTCAACTGGTGACAAATTGTCACTTCCAGGTGACTGTGAGGTCTTCTTCCAAATTAAGAAGGGAGTTTATCTATTATTTTTCCACAGTATGCAGAAATTTAGGAGGTTATCTGGAAAGTGGATGTTACAACATGGCTTTGACCCAGCTAAAACTGAATAAGGGTTATTTCCTATGAGAGGAAAGAGAACCTGAGTTTGTCACTGCCCTTCTCTTGCCTGAGTGCTGTTTTTCAGTTCAACAGCATGCAATGGAGAAGCTCTGAGAGTTCCTGAAGCAGTCTGCAGGTCTCCACTGGCAGCTAGTTGGTCCCAGCTAGTCCAGCTGTGGCTAATTTAAAAAGTCACAGGTGCAGCAATAATCTAGCAGCAGGAACTGAGTCATTGTAGATGTTCTTTTGGCTATACAGCTGCAGCTACAGGAAGAGATCTGTCTCACATATGAACTTCCATCAGATCCTGGAAGATAGTTAAAGTAAATCTTCAGCACAGATATCAGCAGTTAGAGAGGCAGAGAAAATTTAGCTGTACTCTGAATTTTGGATGTATGTGATATACTCTATTATTCTGGAGTTCCCCTAGCCTAAAGTGAGATAAAAAATAAAAGTATTTGTAATGAAAAGTGGCAGCAAGTATTCCTGCTACTGGGTTGTCTTTCCTATTGGGAAAAGCATTATGTGAAATATGATTAGATAGTTTGCTGTACCTGCATGATATCCGTTTATTAGAACCCACTGATGTAACTAAGAAGCATAAACATTACATTTGCCAATAAAACTACTGCTACAGAAAAGCACACATCATCACAGTTATTGTCTTCACAAGGGTATGTTCCAGAGAGACTTACATTGGGCCAATCAATAATTTGTGGGTTTTCTGTTAAAAAAATCAGCGTCTCATGATATTCAAGTATAACTTTAACTGTCTTTTGGACAAGCATCTAAAAACAGAAGGGGAAATGATGCACTGGAATATAACAGCCTTACAGAAAAATGGATTTTCTATTAATCCAAGTCAAAAGCAGTAAATATGCACACAAGAAATGCATCCCAAATGTGGTACACTTAGTGGTAGGATCTCACTTATTCCAAAGCTACCAAAGTCAGTAATCTCTTAATGAAGTATAACTGTATAATTCAGATGCTAAAATGAAGGAAGTGTTCACCTTGTGAGAAAGACAGCACAGAGACTTCATTAAAGGAGAGATTAGAGCTGGAGGATGCGAGTTAGGAAACCACTACAGATAAAATAGGAATAAAAAAGAACTAGCACACATTTGATTTCTGAAAAAACACTAGTTGAGAAAAACAAAGGAGAAGAAATCAAAACAAAGCTTGTTTTCTGACATTCCCCTGCCAAGACCAGAAAAATGAAGATAGAAAAAAGAAAAGCAATATCTGAGGATGATGTGAACACACTAACTGGCAGGCTGGAGAGTGAGTAAGTGAAGGGACTTACAAGGTGAACAACATTCTGAGTGCCAGGAGAAATTACGTGTACATTAATCACTCACAGTCTGGGAAAGAATTAAAACACCTACCCACTCCTCAATTATCCTAATTTCTGGGTTTTATTGTGGTGAGAATATTATCTAAATGGCAAAACATGAAAAAGAGTTTAAAAAAAAAATTCTGTTTCACGATACATTTCAGTGCCATCATTATTCAACTAACATGAAGCCTTAACTAGAAAAATTCCTTTTACCCCTGAATCTCTTGTTCCATTTTAAAATTTGGCTAGTCAATCTATTTATTTCTATCTGTACATTTTAAAACACCCATGTTTTCAATAAAAAGTATCCTTAAAGATAAGTTTAATGCCATTCTTTCTAAGGCCTCTTTCGTCTCCAATTTTGTTAATTCTAGCTGTTTGTTACTGCATAGCTGCAGTGACTATAAACATCGCGGGGCGTGGGGGGGTGGTGAAGGGGTTTGTAAAGGGCATCTGGTTCAAGGTTAAGCTGAGATAAAGCCATAACTTGCTTTAGACTTATCTATGTGTCATCTCAACTGTGTGATACGACCCCCTCTTCTTGCTGAGCTGCATTATCTGATTTTGATACTGTGTATCAGCTGACCGACTTCTTGTTGAGGTTTATTCTTGCCACTGTGGTTTCAAAAGGTGGCTGCAATCAAGTATGGACAAATATTTAGAAAACCTAAGGAAATTTGGAAGTAATTTTACTAGATTTATAGTAAACTATTTGACAACAATCAGTAGTTTTCAAACACAAGGCAGCTAAACCTGCTTTTTGTAATAAAATAAGTACAATTATTCACAGTGAAATTAAGGTTTCATTAATTTCCAGTTCATTCTTAACAGTATTTTGCTAGTTTTATTTTAATCCAGAGTATTTTAAATAGACTCTGCTGTTTGAACTGCCCTATGAAACATTTTCAAAAGTAACCAGTTGGAGAAATAACAGGAGCACAAAGTTAAGGTAGGAAAAATAAGCAGCAGAAGAAAAGGATTTAGGGCCTTCATTTAAGACAGCCAAACACTGTCTTAAGAGCAGAAAAGTGTGAAGGAGGTTTTGAGAAGATTTTAGCTGAATTCTGGAACTAATAAGTAATAATATTACCCAAGCCACCAAACTTCAAGAGGCTTTCAAAGGTTTTGGCTTTGGCCCACCTCAGTACAAAAGCAATTATGTTGATTCTAGAATACTTTTGACTTCTTGCATTACAGAAACAGCTAACTGCTCTACCTGAAGAGCTTCAGCTGGAACGGGTCCAGAGATGCTTACGTCTGTTTTTATACTTCAGGGAGCACTGAGTCTCAGTAAAAAAAGGTAATAGTTTGGATTTGGACCCTGTTCTACTCTTCTGCCATAACTGTTAAAAGAAATCCTTGTCTTCTGTCTCCCACCAACCTTTCTAAAATGTCTTCTCCTAAGCACATGTGTTTATTTATGAGAACAGCTTCAGAGAGTGTAGATTTTGTGTACAGAACAAAGGACACTGAATTTACCAGGAGATTCCACTTACATTGCTTCTGCAGCCCCTGTACCTGACATGCTCTGTCAGAGCTTCTGATTTATAAAACTTTAAGTTATACCAGAGGACAACCATGGTCCCAGAAATACTCTAACTGTAAAACACTTGCTTCTGTCTGATTTGGTTTATTCAATTTATTTGATTAAGCCTTATTGAAGGACAGTGAGGCCTCCATTACAAATGTTACACAATATGCAAAAGCGGTAGGTTTTGTTATTCCACTACCTTTTTGATGGCAAAAATAAATTTTCCTAAAACAAGACTAAAAATTATTTATGGACCACCCTCTCCTCTGTTTTTCATTCAGCATCTAAATATTCAAGGTGATCCACAGCTTAACTCCACATATTATGAAAACTACCATTTAAAATTCATTTATGTTTAAAATGACCTATAAAATCTTTCTTCTGAACCTCAGTTGAGATATCAGTTGCTTAAATATATTCAACACATTTAGCAGAAGCCTATCACCTCTCCTGTTCTTATTTAATTAAGGATTGCTTTTGCCAGTCACAGGAGAATCAGAAGAGCCTTCTTTTGAGTTACTCACAAAGTGGTAGCATAACACATGCAGATACAGCAGCTGACAACATAAGCAGGGTCAGTATTAGGACAAACTGGCCAAAAAGAGCAGCTTTTGGCATAATTTTTATCAGTCCTTAGGTGCATGAAATGTCATGGAGTTTCATATTAAATGAAATGATCCCTTTCTCTTAGCTTATTTCTGTTCCAACTAATCCTCTAACTCTTTATTAAACATTATCTTTACCATCTGCTCTGGGTGAATGTTCAACACCTTGCAGAAGAACTCTGGGCTGATTGGTTTTTATGGGCAACATGATCTGAGTTTTATGCGCATACTTAGGATTATGTCAAGGACAAAGAGGATGAATAATCCATTAACCATAATAAGCAAGAACCCATATCAGTGCAGCTACAACATGTGTTACGTTTCAAAAGCAAAAGATGAATTAGAGATATGTAGATCATAAAATACCCATAACCCAGGACCTTTTCTATACTGGGACATCATTTCCATACATACACATGCCACTAAAGAGCATTTCTGGAAGTGACATTTCTGTATTGATGAATCAGACTTTTTAGTGCTGAAATGGCATTTCCAAGCCTACAACATGCAAAGAAATAGCTCTGCTGAATTGGACATTTCCTCTAACATGGAACAGATGGTAGTAAAATATCTGGCCCATGCATAGGTACATCTATATGGTCAATAATAGAATGTTACTCTATTTTTGTACTTTTTGTAAGCCCCTCAAATAAATAATCAAGGAATTTCTAACGTTTAAAGCCACAGTCTAAAAATTTACATTTAAAAAAGTAATTGTCAAAGGTTAGTCAAATTATCAGTTAGATCCAGCTATTGCTTTCACTTTTTGATAACCACAAACATTAAAATAACATTATCACTATTAATCATAATATTTAGTGTAATGTGTATCATCCCGTCAAGACCTCATTTGGGCAAAACACATAATTGTAGGAGTTTGGTTCCTTGCTCGCAACAATTCATGTAATTATTCACCTCTTTCACCTTTACACATCTGTTGCAATAATTTGTCTTCCTTTGGCTAACCTTTCAGACCAAAGTATTTACCCTCTCTTCCACTATAAAGATTTATGATCCCATAATGAACAATTACGATGGTATCTGATCACAGTGTGTATATTAATGACAGAAAATATCTGGACAATATGTCTTTACTCATCTCCTTGCAGAAGGTTTGCACCAGATATCATTGCAGTATGCTCTAACATGTAATGACAGACTACTCTTCTAAATATTTTCAACAATTTGCAGAGAATTATTTGACCCACAGTGAGCAGTATACTTCACTGCTATATCATTCTATACATGAAGGGAAGGATCAAGGTTTTCTACTGGTCTAAGTCATCTGTATTCTTTTGATTTCAGTAGAACTATGTTAATTTAAGCCAACAGCATGATCTATACACTTTTAGAATCAGTGACACAGTAATGAGTCAGAGAGAGGTAGGCATTACTAACTACTGGATATGCTGCTACAGACTATGAGAGTTGTCCACCCGAGAGCTTTGACTGGCAACAGAAGGCTGTATTAAAACCTTGTATTGAAACCTCAGTACTCTACATGCTTAGGCTGACCAGGGACCTTGACTTCTCCACCTACTCCTCTAGCACCCACTAGGGGCAAAACAAGTAAGAAGAGAATCACTGAAACTTTCCACCATGTACCACGCTCCAGGCCACTGCCCTCATGGCTCATTGGATTAGAGGGAGATCAGAGTAGACCCTAGCTCATTTATTGTATGGGAACCTGCTCAAGCTGCATGCCCTAATCTAAATCTCAAGTGTGCTAGGCAGAAGATGAAAATCCACACAATAGTTGCATGACTCGTGTTCTTGGCGAACTTATTTTCCTAAACTTGAAGACCAGGGACCAGCTTAGAAGTACAACCTTTTAATAAAAAAAGACAATAATAGAGCTGGAGAAGCCCAAAATAGCACTATATTAAATGGCAAACAGTAACCTAGTATCTTCCTCTCCAAGTCCTCCAGCCATAGTCAGCATTCAGTGGTAGTAATAGGTAGGCAAGGAAGGATCCAGATACCAAATACAACACTGCACATTTCTTTCCTCTCTTCCTTTTCCTCTGCAGGAGTCATTTTGTTTTGAATAAAACAAAAATTCACATTCCTACTTCATCTCAAACACAAGCATAGAAGCCCTGGGGAGTGAAGAAGGAAGTGAAAGGGAATGGTAGAAGGAGTCCTTCCATAGGCATTTCTAGCTGAGACCCCAGCGTCTACCCATCATCATACGTTTGCCCCTATCAGAAACACACTTCACTACTTTGATTAGTTTCAAATTGCAGTCTCCCATTCTCAGATTTAAACAGCCAGTGCATTCTTCAGTTAAATTTATTATATCTTGGATTCATTCTGTTTCACAGGTATATGTATGTACCAGTGGAACACATATGACATAATATGGCATATATTCTGAGTGTTGTCTACATTTCTGTAGTTAACCATGTTTATATCACAGAATTTCTCATGTAAATAATTGGCTGCTTAGAACACAGAGTTCTTCTTAGAGTAACTCGTCTTTGTGAATCCCCCAATTCAGAATATAAACACCATTACTAAATGAAAGAAACTCTTCTGAATAAAGGTATACATAATATTCAGCATAAATCCCATATAAGATACTTCCATTCCTGAGTAGTCAGAAAAATGGGTTCCAAACACTCTAGTCTGGTCAGAAGTCTAGGCCACTCACCAGAAGGCACTCCAGTCAGCTCCCATCCTAACCACTGAATTTCAAAGACTCTTCAAAAGTACAGAATTGAGTTATTTTTTTATTGCTAATACTTCCATCACACCTCTTCATATGAAAGAAATTAAAGTTACCTTTCAGGTGTGCCTGTTGAAGATTGCCAATTTTCAACCCAATGGGAATTTTAAAACGAAAGATAAACTTAATATTCATTCTTGTCTAGAAAGTGTCTCTCCCCTCCCCAAATCTTGTTTATGTACATACATACATTCATAATCTACCTGAGATAGAGGACAGTGGGAGATGTAGAAGAACCCTCTCCAAAATAAAAACCTTGAAAGTATAAAAAGAGGAAAGCAAAAAGAGTTATGTAAAGTGTTAAAGGGAAATAAAGATTTTATATGTATCTTAACTGTTAGCATGAGTAATACATAAAATGGATTTGGTTTAGGTTATCAGCTTTTATCCAGATTATCCAGACAATCAGCATCTGGTTTAAGTCCCCTATGTAACCATCTGTAGTAATGTCACATGAAGGATTAGCCTTATCTGACATTTGTAATGAATATATGGATGGAAGAAGAGGAAGGACTGTGAAACAGAGTACAATTGTTAAAACCCAAAATCAGGTGAAATCACATCTTTATTTACCGATTCTGATAATAACTGTGGGGTGTTTTTGACTTTTCAAACATTAGCATATGTATTAAAAGCCCAACATATCCTCATTGATTTTTTAAAGAAAAGCAGGCAAATTGAGAAAAAACAATTTATTATATTTTTATATTTGACCTTTTAAACACAACTAGAATATTAAATAAAAATAAAGCCTAATTCTCCATGTTCAGTTATGACAGATGGGTATGATCACAAAAACATCAAAGGCAGGCTTATCCTAATCCTGTAAAGTGGTAAGTGCCTCCTGAAAGGTCCTGAGTGCCTTCTAATCCTACTGAGGATAGGCTGCAAGTGCATCAAGAGGTAATGGGAGTAAGTCACAAGGGTAATAGTGGGCTTTCCTGTCTATCAGAGGAACAATATGTATAAAAAAGATCCGATATGTTAGGAAATAACCTGATTTATTTTTTTTAACATAGAGACCAGAAAGTGGGAAAATATGTGTTTATTTTCCAGTCTTCATGAGCTTATATTGTATGTATAGCATGGCCTTAGGCAGAGCATGCAGCTCTAGTTCAGAAAATCTGGCTTCTCTTACAGGCTGTTATTTGCACAACATTGCACAGTGCCCCAGGCCAGCATCTTTACCTCTTGCCATCAGTGTCTTCTTTCCACAAATGATGAAATTGAAATAACCTCTTCTCAATAGATCATGAAGTTGTGCAAAAGGGACAAGACATAAGAGTCTATTACCTTGATTAGTTTGAATGCATCAGAAAGTATGATGAAAAAGCTCATTTTTGAAGCAGAAAGAGAAACTCAGATTAAATCCTAAGAAATGTTTTGATTTGGTGCTTTTCACTTTGGGTGCAGTCAAATATTCAGGATAGGGAAGATAAGAATAAAGGATCCTATAAACTTGAGGTAGGGAGCACTACCTTTGGAAGAACAACTGAATTGGAATGACTGTCAGTCAGGTCAAGTTCACCAAGAAAAATCTTTTCATCATAAAATGGACAGGTGAAAGGTCTAAATCAAGACTGAGCTGAGCATTTTGAGCCTAGGTGATATGAGAACATAGTAAATAGTACTGCAGTGGAGTGTAGCAGCTAAACAAACAAGGTATATTGTGAAAATGCCAACCACTCCTCCCTAGTTTAAAGCAAGCCTGCTAAGTCATGCAGCAAAAGTACCTTCTGCAAAGTCACAGACGGTACCTAGGGTAGCTTAAGAACTAAGCCTCAGTCAGTTTTATGTCGTCTCAGTGAAACTCTAGAATGATTCCCATTGGTCATATAAAACATGGGTATCGCATTTCCTTTGGTGAAATGTTCACAATTAATAGCTGATATGAAAAAAGGCTTCTTCATATGTGTATTATTAGATGTCACATGTCCATGAGGTAGCTCGATGCTTTTTTTTCCGCCAGATATCCAGATACTGCTGTTACCAGGCAGAATGACACTAATGACTATATTTTATAAATTTGTTTGAGGCATTTTTATAGCACATGCTGTATTGGCACCATTGCCCAATACTGCATGCAATTACTTTGTTGTTGCTGTTGTTGCTGAGGGCCAAGCTCTAACAAATTAAATTTAGAGAAGGGAAATAGGCTTATATGCAAATGGAATTAAAAGCTGACACAAGGATAAAACAGCACTGGATTTAGACAGGGCTCTCCCCCTGACTTTTTAACCAATCATTAGATTTAAATTGAGCAGACAGATTCATCTTTGATTTAACCCCACTGTAATCAATGGAACTGCAGCAGGGATGAACCCGGAGCAATATGTTTTTGACAGTTTTTATGCAATGACTGTCCACAATGAAGCAGATGAAACAGATATTTTTTTTTTGCTTATAATTTATGAAATTATTTCCCTGTCCCCAAATCCTTACATCAAGGAAATTAGTGCATAAAAATGGATAAAGTAGGCAGCTGCAGGCCAGATACCAACTGCTGACTACAGGCTCTGTACCCATAAACCCAAAGCCAAAATATATATCTGACTTACCTGTGATCCAGAAAGAACTCCCTAATGGTGTAAGTACAGCTGGATAATTGCACGGTTTCTCCTCAAAATCACTTTCACTGTATAAAAACAATGAAGTACATTCAGTGTTTCTATAATACTAGTATCACATACAAATAACTACTGAATTCAGAAAATCATGTTATTTGGTGATCTACAGAAGACTTAGGAAGAATAATGACTGTTGGTCTGATCATTAGACATTAGACAAGATCCACATTTCAGTAAACTTTTAGAACCCCTGACTGCATTTTGTGCCTTTATTACATGACTGCTTCTATACATGGCTCCTCCCTTACCCATCTCCACTGGCACTTCTTGTTTATCAAAATACTTTGTAAATTAATGTAGAACCAAAGGACTCTGGCAACATGCACTGTACATGGAACTAATGAGGAACTAGGGATCATCGCTCATAACCAATCTGACAGACCCTGATTTTTTTGGCACCTTGTTTTTTGGCACCCAATACTCTTCATTTTTCTCCCTCTTTCTAGTTTTTCATTGCTTCTTTTCAGCTGACAGTTCATTGCTTATTCATTTATTCATGGCTCTTATTTTGGGGGGTTTGAGGGTTCTTTATTCAATGGTAAATTCAGAGGAATTAAAGTTTGTTATTCCATACAGCCACTTCTCTATATTGGAGCCATCAAACAATACAGATAACTTCTGTACAGGCATGAAGTTTTACCCTTATTGTGTCACAGATTTCAGTCTTAAATTATTTTCTCCCACACAAAGTCCTAGCTTCTATTTCACTGTAGACATATAATGCTATTTTAGGTAACTTATAATGGTTAACCACCCATATTTGAAAGGAATCTTAACAGACCTCCTACTGGCTCCTATGGCATGGTCACCATCAGCCAGAATTTGCAGATGATCTGGCTGAAATATTAGAGTAGTACACTGCTTTTTACTGTGAGAACCATGGAACTTTTGGGTCCACAACAGGTAATTAAGAGAAGTCTATTGTAAAGAAATAAGTTCATACATTGAAAAAATTTGTTAACTGCTGTGGTAGAGTTATCTTCAGCTGGCAGAATGGCCTTGGGACTATAGATTCTCTAGGCAAAGTCGGCAAAGCAGACAAATTTCAAAAAGCAAAAATAATTTCAAAGCAAGACTCACTTCAGATCAAATAGCCTTAGCAAAGCATCTATTTCCTTTGTACACCTTGGCTTACATACATAAAAACAAGAGGTAAGAATCAAACAACACAAATATCTAGCACTGCACTTAAACTGCTGGGATTGTTTACGTTTGTTGTTCTGTAACAAAACACTGGGGACATAGCAAAACAGTGCTTATCAGTACTATTATACTAAACAAAGGTGCTAGGATCAGCTCTGAAGCACATAAAAACTTCCTGCCTTTCCTTGAACATATGCATTTGCTTCTTCTCCATCCATACAAAAAAAAAAAAAAAATTGCTACCAATGCATTTTGCTTACTGGAGATTTTTGAAAGCATAATCAAAATTACTTTGGCCACATGCAGTCCTATCAAAATATGAACAACTAAGAGAATTACGGTGGGATCATGTATTTTAATTAAAATCTACTTCCAAAAAAAAAGTTTAACTAAGTTATGAAGACATAAACCAATAAAAAGTGAGGAAACATACTGCTTTCATAATATACATCCAGCTTTAAAGAGAAAGAGAAAATACTACCTTTGCAAGTACATAACTTTATAACTTAGAGGAAAATTAAGATTTTACAGTTCAGCTACTTGTACCTTCCAGAACATGAAGCATGAAAGCCTAACTATTCCCCTTTTTTCAAGCACTAAAGGTTTCAAGTTTTTATCCAGTTCATATTTGTTACCACCTTCTCAGCATTTATATTTCATTGATTTCAAAACACAGAAAATGGTCCATCAAAATAAAACATTTTATAGATGTTACAAACTGTATTACAATCCTTCTAAATTTTCACCATGGAAACTACAGTAATTTTAACATAATACAACTTTATGCTTACTTGCTGGAGTTCTAGTTCTAAACATTTTGTTCTGTTTAGTGATTCAGTATGATCTGGTAGTAGCATACTCCAGAGTATTCATTCTTATTATTTGAAGAAAGCAGAGTTAGAGATGGTAGCTAAGATTAGCATGAATTCAAGGGTCTGAGCAAAATTAAGATACAGGATGTCTCTTACTTAAGAAGTCAGATCTGCATGAAACTGCCCAAACTGCCCCTTTACATATTACTAGTATTAGTAAGAAAGTTTGCAAATCAAGCATTATAATTTTTTTACTGCTCTTTCAACGGATGAAGAACAAAGAGCATTTTAAGGAGAGAAACTTGCATCAGGTCTTATACCCAGGAAAAAACTTACTGGATTACTATCAGCCTCATAGAGTAACATTAACAGCTTGCCTTGAAACTTCAAGGTAAGTGGTCCATTAATTTTTTTTATCTTCTACTCTAGCTTTGAATTTCTCCTTTTTGTCTACCAAAATACTCAAATTGATTTGTAGTTGCAGGACTGTTATTCTTCATGTGTTTCTCATGTCTGCAACAAAACAGTTTCAAAACCAGTTAGGGCATTCAAACCAAGAAGATGCTGTTCATATAATAAGTTAATCAATTTACAGATATATTATAGGGTTTAAAGTTGAAATAATAAATTAAATGAATCTATTTAGTGCTCTTTGAAATGCCTTTCAGTTCTGCGGGGTGACTGCCTGCTGTGCAGTGAAATCTGCTGTTCTGCTGCTCTGGAGCCCCCTGCCGTAATGTGAATACAGACCTTGCCGATGCCAAGGCGAGAGGGGCGGCTGCCTTTGCCTGGCCTCTTCATCTGGAAGAGAGAGCTAATTAAACCCACAGCTGCGAATGGTGCGCAGCTCTCAGATGGACATAACGTCTTCTACTCTGAATACTCCCTCTTAATTTTCCCCCAATGCTAGAACCTTATCTCAGTCTCTTACCCAAACTAAATTCCTAAACAAAGGTTTCTATTCCTTTTGAGAAGAAAGTAGTAAAATGGAGAGTCAGAAAAAAGCCTTTTATATAAAGAGAAAAGAAAAAAAAAGAAAGGATTCAAACTATTCAAGTATGTAATCATCACAGTAATCAAATGAATATCCACAATAGAATTCGGAAATGGGTTCATTGTGAGAAACTGCCCCGTTAATTGGTGAGGAGCCACAACAGAGAGAAAAAACAAGTACAAGTGAAAGGAATCATCCAAACACAGAATCTGAGAACTATTCGGTGAAAGCATTTTACTGCAGCTAACATGATGAAATACAGCTTGCAAATACATAGTCCAAATAGTGGGGGGAAAGGACTTAGTTAAATTCTCAACTCAAGTTAGAATGAACTGTTGGATGGCACTGAACTGTGAAATGGGAGAATCCGTATTCTGTTTGCAGTCCTGTGGCCAATTTGGTATGAAATCTGAAGGGGTCACTACTTGGCTCTGCCTCAGTATCCTTTATTCTTGTTCTCGACTCTGGTGAGCTACAGAAAGTATGAACCAGTCTCACAGTGGACACATCTATGCCAAAATCAGAAGAGTAACAGAGGGGTGTCAGTAAAAACATTCTCCCTGGCCTGCTCAACTATCCTAGTGAGATTTTAGTCGCCCCAATAAGCACTCAGGGTGCCTGGCAGATTTTTTGCATCCTGTGCTGTAGCCCATGTTTCCTGTCAAAGTCCCTTGATAAAGTTTCTTTTGGCTGCGCCTACCAGTCCTTCACTCCTGACCACTTAATTACCACGTGCAACAGCCACTTTCTATAGGTGGCACCTGGATCTTTTAGGTACTACTTTACAACACATGAAACCAGGGGCTGCTGAAATACAAGTAACTTCCTTGCACTGATGGTTTGTTGATGAACTAACCCTGCTTTTTTTCAAATTTGGTGTTTAGAAGCATTTTCTGCAATTCTGAGCAATTCACACCCCATCTGCCTAGAGTGCAGGTCCCCACAGTCAGTGTATTGAGCAGTCAGAGCGCCAGTCCATGCCCTCTATACCAGTCCCTTGGGCACGGACACATGCCCCTGACATGCCAGGGAGCAGATGCAGTGCCTCCTTGTGCAAGCACTGCAAGAGCCACTGCACAGGTGGTTGGTTAACGCCAACAATATGATGCACATTTCCTGTGCTGAGGGAAACTACATCTTTCAGGAATTGTATCAGGCTCTGGCAAAAAAATAATACAGCCAGGGAGAACATATTTCAATATGAGTGAGCTAATTATAATTTTGGCTCCTAAAGCTTTCTAACAGCCAAAATATAAAGTCCAGCTGGCATGTCCTTCCGCCTGCCTGAAGGAAATAATCCCAATTTATAGCATAATCAAAAACCATGTTTCCATATTTTTGGGGTTTTATAAGTTACTGCCAATACATCAGCCTATGGAAAAGCCTCAGATTGCTTTCCAAATGATGGAGTGCCAGGAAGAAAAAGTCTTGATGTATACACATTTTACTGCCTCTACAATGGTTTAAAAAGAACACAGGACTGCCTGGCTGCAAGTGAGGGGAAAAGAAATATCCGTCAAGTGAAGACTTTGTGAATCACATAGCCCTGTGCAATTAAGGGGCCACTGTTAATTTTCAGATTGTCATAAATCCATTGGAGAATTTGAGACAATTCAAAAACCAATTACAAGAGAATGAAGAGGGGATTGGGCAATCAGATGAAATGAAATCCAGCCCACAGGAACAAAATGTTGCAAGAAACCAGCCCTGAAATATGCTGGGAGAATAAAAGGCATATGGAACTGAGTGACTGCGCACATACAGTCTTTTAAAGACCAAGGTTTTTTGGCATGAAGGCAGAGGGTGTTGCATAGCTCTGAGCACTGTTTTGCTAAGTACATCGGGTCTTCTTTGTTTCAGTCAATTATACACGACAAACACTGAAACTACTACAGATGTACAGGGAAGCAGCTGACTGGTTTTCACTCACTATACCTGTAGTAATAAATACATAAATCTCTCAGAAAAATATGATAGCCCTACTTGCCCTGAAATAGCATTTTGAGTACACACCTGCAAGGGCAGAAAAATTTTTCTACATCTCATAACCAAAACACAGCACCACAAATAGCAGTTTGCAATGATCAAAACAGCATTCATATGTCTATTTTTAAGTGGTTTCTTTAGAGATATAATTACGATTTTGATTACTTGTGCACTGATGTAAGTTAAATGAAACATTTTCTAGGTTTTATTGAAAGAATGTAAGAGACCAATAGTACAATCTTTATTAAAATGAGCAAGTCTTAAATAATCAACAACATAGACTTCAGCATGGCCCTTTATGTATGTGAGAAGTCTGTGTAGTAACCCTAAATGACTTAAAGCCTGGACGTGCAATCTTGATTAGTAATCCTGCAAACCAAGGAGAGGAAACCACATTTACTCTTTGGCTTACAGCCATCTTGTGGGATCCGTAGTACCTGAAGTGCTGTAAAGCTTAACATTGGTTCAAGTTCTGAGACTGGAAGTCAAATACGCCTCATGCCTTCTACAGTGCATTGCAACTTGAATGCAATTTTCTTTGCCACACTCATCCACTCTACATTTGTATGCTCAAGTATTCAAATTCCTTCAGTTTAAATCAATGCTTGTCCAAGCCATCCTGTCTAACACCAGAATCTAGATGGAGAGGGCTTTGCTAGCTAAGTGCCAGAAGAAACTGCTAGATTCAGCAACTTCTGCAATTGAAGAAGTTCTGTAACATTCTTTCAGGAGTTCAAAAATGCACAAACTTAGAGCATGCTTTGAATGGCAATAAAGGCAGAAGGGAAACCTGCCTCTGCATTCTGCCTGCTACTTCAGCCTTTAGCCTTTATAACACCAAACCCTTCAACTGTTCCCCGTGCCTCTTCTCAGCGTGCACCACATAATTACACTATAAAGAGTGTAGTTTGAAGTACCAGTATTTTTTGACCTCCTAGTTCACTCTATTGCTACGACATATACATCTCTTATAACAGTGAAGCATCGATCAGTCTCCCAGTACTAATACCTAGTTATTTACTAGCAACTGCAGCCAGAACCCTGATTTTCCCTCAAGATCCCTGAGGATTTTTTCTCTTATCAGTTAAATACAAAATTCCATACATCTTTATACCTTGACTGTCTGGGTGATCTTAACTACATGACCTTTTAAGATAACATTTCTGGGGTAGGGATCAAGTTTGTGGCCAACCAAAGCTGAGGAATAGCAAGCATTCAGGGACAGTAATCATATATTAAATTTACTGATGAGATTACACAAGTGGGGGCTACCAGCATCATGTAGCAGTGAAAATAGCCTCCTGTATCCAGAGAAAGAAAATACCAGGCTACCGAGTCACATGCTTGGGCGTAGTGGTGAGGACAGGGGAAGACACAATATTCAAAAAGCCATCACTGTCACACGGTAGGAAGGAATGGACTGGTTCCATATGGACAGCACTGACTGGAGCAACCACCCCTCGCACATCAGAGGACTTAACTCAGGTGAGCTCCTGAGGGAGAAGGCAGTCCTCCAGGTCTGGGATTGCCAGGGTCTTCTCCCTGGGGCTGGGGCAGGTGGAGGCAATGTCCTTGCCTGCTGCAGTGAGCTAGCAGTGTGTCTGGCAGCGAGGATAGCCCACAGCATCCTGGAATGTATTAACAGCATAACTGTCAGATTGAGGGAAGGGAACAGAGGGGAACAGAGACTCATCACTAGTTAGACCATATCTATAACACTCTATTTGGGTTTGGGATCTCTGCCGCTAGAAAGACACTTTTAAATTGGTGAGCCACCAACATAGCCAGGGACAGATTATATATTTTTTTCTGTTGATTATATATATATATATATATAAAAAACACCATGTAGGTGTTCTGCATAGAAACCACCATAGACATTCCTTGACTCACAAGTGGCTGTAGGCTAGGAAAATATAAAGGTGATATATTTGATGTAAATTTTCATATTTTTCTCTAGATAGGGTTTTGGGGGGTTTTTTTGCTAGTGTTAGAAATAGGATACTTGGCTAGACAGACCTTTAATGTGATTCAATATGAAAGTTTTCATAAAGATTATTTTCAACTGTTTCAGTAACATGCTAAGTTTACTATCTCAAATATCCACACAGTGTAACTGAAAAGAATCTAAATAATTTAGAGGGTTTTGGATTACCTCCTGTTTTCCATAAGGAAAGCATGAGGTTCAGGAGACTAGAAGACAAGATGAGCCATAAGAGAATCAATCTTCAGACATGGTCCACAGAAGTCTGAGAACTACCAAATCACTAAGTACTCAAAATTGTGTGCAAAATATGAATAAAATATTGATTTCATTAAAAAATGTTAAGGACTACTTAATTCAACAACATTTTATATGTTTGCATATTTATTTCCAAATTTGCATATCTGTTTGCATATATCTTGTAAAGCTGAACGTTAATTATACTTTAAAATCATGTATAAATTGTAACCAAGAATGTTGTATGAATTTTTGAAATAAGAGACACACTCAAGTACCATTAATTATAAACTGCCATTTAAAGCACACTGAAGCAGGCCTCATATTGAAAAAATATTGAGCCCTTGACAAATAAAAAAGGCAGCAAGAGTTATTAACTGGTCTAGCTGATTAAATGGCGTCTGCTACAAGCATAGCAAAGATATTTTTTTCTTTCTCCCTCCAGGGCTTTGCACACTTTTACTCTGAAGAGACACATGACAATTTGCTGGCCACCATAAATACTGCTATATACTGCAAGTACGATACTTTGGTTTATAATTTTTGTTTAGGACGATTCTCTTACTTACTTCAGACCTGTAACTTTAAACCATTAAAATGTCAGGTAGTCATAGCTGGAAATAAGCTACTATCCTGACCTTGCAGGTACTCTACAATGGGTGTTTCCCAGCCTTGGCTCCTCTAAAGGTGCAAAAAAGGCCAGGGGCCTTAACGGGTAGCCCATCAGCTTTTGGACTAGCCTGCTGGCTGCAGTTGTAGCCATGATAAAAAGAGATTTCACACAGTTTTCTGCATTGCTTTCATTTTACAAGTTGTTCTGTGTACAGTGATCCAAAAGAAAAACATAGGAGTTGTGCTTTTTTGCTGGTTTTATATATTTTAGAGAATGCCAAGATTATGCTGTTTTACAAGATGCTTAAAATCTTATTTTTTGCTTTTTGAAATACAAGGGAGACCAGGTTTTGCTCAATGCTAATCTGAAGGGATGGAAGTGCTGAACTTTTTTCATTTTTTTTTTCTCACTGCTGTTGTTGATTAGCATTTGAGGCATACTGAATATATTTTTTATTCTTGTTATAAACTTAAAGACAGCATTTTATGTACTGTATTATCAGTTACTCCTGCTCTGTGAATTCTTCCTGAAGAAATATAAAGATATAATATATAGACAGTTTGTAGTGGCAGTCCACCTTTTCATGCACTCTCACATGCAGAGAAAGCACTAAAACAACAAAAACTCATTCGATAATGTCAGGAAAGATAGTCTCTAATCTTCAAAGGATTGATTCTTGCAACTACCAGCCTAATCTAACTGTGATAATACTACTTCATCCTTGAACACCCTGTTCTATAATGTGTAAGCAGTGATGCCAGCATTGCAAAGGAAGGGCTGTATGACCATTTTATTGATACTATCAACTGCTTTCTAGCTGAGTGTCACTTTTTCAATGGTCATAGAAACTCTCACAGCAAAGCCTATCCAAAACTCAGTAGCAATCACCTGATATGCTTAACCTTCTATAGCTTTAGGGTTTTTTAACTGACCATGTATTTCATGCTAACTTGAAATTAAAATTAGGTTTATGGAGAGAGTGAGGTTATGGGCAACAGGAACCATTCATGAGCTGGATACAATAAAACTTTTGCTGAATATATACAGGGTTGGCAAACAATGAGAGATTCCTGTGGACAGATCTACTCTGAGCAATCTCATCAAGGAAGGGGCAGAATCAATGTTCCATTATAGACGCACAATGGCAAAGTCTTAACTACAGAGAAAGATGTTTTCCCTCTTTTCTTTTCCAATACTGAAATGTTCATTTTGATGAAGATAAAACCTATGCTACTGGCTTACTCAAATATCAGTCAGTTGTACTAATAGACAAGGCCGAGTTCTCTTGCTTTGAGAACTGGCTGTGCAATATATGACACCAGAGAAAGCACAGATCTCAATGGCACTTGCTCTTGCAGGATCACTTAATTTGCCTCTGAAATATGAACACATTTATGGCTTTGTAATCTAGTTTTCAGATGAGTTTTGCAAGCTAACTGTACACACAGCTTCATATTTCCAAATGTTAAGCCAACCTACTTAAAAGGAGCAGAAGATGAAGAATGCTTCCCTAATGCAAGATACTTTTCTAAAAGGATCAGTATATGAACATAAATGTAACCATAGATCTACAGATACCCAAATGTATCCATCCTTAGAGTAAGGGCTTGGCTGAGTTGAAACCAACAAACAAGGAACTCTGAATGTGGGATTCCCCCCAGCTGTATATTGGAATCCCCTGGAAACCTTTGTCTTAGTCATGTTCTGAAAATTATTTCAGCTAGGGGGCGATCAACTAATATTTTTTACAGGTCAGCACTTCTGACATTAACTTGTTAACAGCAAATATGAAAGAAGCCTCCTGATGAGAGCTATATAACATAAACCCTAATATTTTGTGCTGATTTAAAATTTATCCATTACTCTGTATTCAAGGGCCTCAAACTTCACTGTGAAGTTGTATCAACACAAATAAGTATTAGACTTTCAGACAGAAATATGCCTGCTACTTGTTCATGCTATAGCCATGTTATAAGCAGCCCAGGGATGCTCCCAAAGTTCTCCTGTTGAGAATGTGACAGATACGCATTATACCAATACAATGAATCCACAGAACAGATTACAGCAGCAACAATTTTGCCAGTATAAATTCACGTACACAAAACTTCTACTGGTATAAAACTGACAGAGACCTTACCTCGTGTTACCCCAGCTTCCCTACTTGTTAGAAGTGACAGCAGTAGCATAACTATAATCCTAAATATTTACCAATCCAACTATTCTAATTTGAGATACTACATTCGGGGTCTTTACAGGGGCAAAAGCTTCATATCTTAAAGCTTGGCTTCCCTGACCACATGTCAGATCTGACTCCAGGGCACCAGCACTTCCCCCTTGCTGCTTGAGTTTCCTTGGTAGAAGGAAGTCAGAGGCAGTTTCATCACATGTTGAGCCATCAGGCTCTGCAAGAACAGAACATTTATTCCTGCCTCCTCAATGTAGGCAAGATGAGTGCATCAGCACCTTTTAACTGGCTGAAATAAGGGACACAGAGTTCAAAGTGTTGGACCCTCTCTAAGCATATATAGTACCTGGACAATCAATAAACAAGACAAATACAGGTCTATAAGCAAGGGTTAGGTAAGGGTAGCAAGGCACTGAGGTAACGCTAGTTAAACACTGAAATTTGCCTACAGAAGCTGTAAACACTTCAATACTGATAATTCTCTGTCTGGCATGTCATAGGTTTAGCTGACTGTGCTGGTGCAGAAAGTCTTGTTAAGAGAATGCGATGATACCCCTTCAGTCTGTATTGTTAAGAGCTTGCTGCCACCTTCTCCTCCACAGATGAAGAATACATGAAAATACACACTGCAGCAGGTGGCTGATTAGATTAGTAGATGCCCTCTATTAAATTTTATGTGTGAGAATTTCCATAATTTCATAGGTGCCACTTTAAGAAACAAAATACACTGAACTTTCATTGTGCTGTGGGAAGCAAAGCTGAACAACACATCAGCAGTTATGGGATTACATATGGACTTTTGCTTCCTCCTGGGAGGTGTTTTCCTTAGAAACAAAGCTGATTCCTATTTTCCACTTTGCCAATAGCTCTGTTCCTGCAGTTTGTACTATGGTAGGAACTATTGTGCGCCCTTCCCTCTCCCTCCCACCCCTGCATACCCACACACTTCCTCTTTTCCAGAACAAAAGCCTTTTCCAATTATTTAAGGAATTTCACAAAATTCCTTATATAGTGATAAAAATTATGAAAGAATTATTTACAAAATGTAATGTCATTATGGAAAGTATAATTGTTACTCAGGAGCTATGTCCCTATCAACGTTGTATTTAATCTTAAACAGTCATGAGAGAAAAGCTTTTGGGGAAGATGGGCTCCCATAACCAGCTCTGATTGCAACCTGGAGTGAAAACCATTTGATTTCAGAGGATTACTTATGCAATGATCCCAGAATCAAAACTTACTATAAATTCTGGTTACCTTCAGATATTCACAGTTACTGTCTTACGGAACTACCATCTGGGATTTAGTTCACAGTCTGCAAGCAGTGATGATAGCAAATCAGACAGGGCAGGTTACTATAGCATAGCTATCAGAATCCTTGAAAATATACTCTACAACCTTCAGAAAAACAAGCTTCCAATAAACACAAGAAGCAGGTTCCAGTATATGATCAAGAATTCTCTTATCTCTTAACCCTGGTTCACAAGCTAATGAGACTACTTTGAGAAAACTGTCTTTAAGTGTCTCCCCTTTATCCTTTCCAGAACTCTGCAGGCTGTATGGCTCATTACATCTTTCTCCTAATACTGACTAGCCCCTGCCATACTCTGTCTTCTTGCTGCCTGAGTGCAGGAACTCCCCACATCAAATTAAAGGGTCTGAAGCACAGGACAAAGAGGTGGCAAAGCTCACCAAGTCTACAGGGAGCAACTGTTTTATTTTCTTAAGGGAAGTATTTAATCTACTCAGGAAGTCTGGAAGATGTACTTCCTGGGAGACAGTGGTTCAGTGCTGAGAGAGGTGCTAATATAAACTGCATGTAAGGCTACTGCTATTATTTTAAAATTTAGAGATATATGGCTAATCTTTCAGCTTTTTGCCTCTCCCAAAGTCACTAAGTATTTTATTGTTTTTAAAGCTTTGCTTTGACACAGTGCTGGCCAAAGGCAAACACTACAAAATACAAGCACAGACCCCACATGTCACTTTGCACAACAAAAACAGAATGGGGAAGAAGTGCTGATGCCAGGCAAAACATTTCCAAGCCTAATTAAAAAAGAAAAAAGAGGACAAATTTAGACTGAGTGAATTCTCCTTATCCTAGAAAAAGGAATGGATTCAGACTCAGGCACTGGAAGAAAAACAGTGCCACATAGTATTACATCAAACAAAAAATGCCCTAGCTAAACTCAGTAGCATTCTGTAAATGAAGATTGAATGAAGAATTGAAAGCACCCAAACACTAAAATTTACTGATTTTAGTTAGAGTCCATAAGAAAATAGCACCTGAAACTGGAGGCATAAATTTTTTTTAACATCTTCTGAACTATTAACTCGGTTTAAAACATCTAGCCACACACACAGAACAGGAGCGGAGTACTTGGGATAAGGGAGTCGGGGAGCACTGTACTACAAAACACACAGAGCCACAAACTGATCTGTGCTCAGCGCAAGGCAGTGGAGCAGCCCCAGAGAAATTAAAAAAAAAAAACAACAAAACCCAAGAAACAAAGAAATGAAAAAAAAAAACCAACAAGACCCACAAACACACACACAAAAAAAACCAAACCCAGCGACAAACCCGTTTCAAACCCGTTTCAAACCCGTTCCTTCCAAACCTTCAGTGATTTGTCCTTTTTTTGTCCATATCAGATTTGTCCGATTTGTTTGATAATCAGGCCTCAGAACAGGATCAGACTAAGACCAGAGCTCTTCTTGCCAGTAGCAAACTTATTAGGCAAAGCACCACTATTCCTCCCATTTCTAAATTAAAGAAATATTTATTTTAATTGATTATGCTTTTCTTTTTGAAGAATGAGTTTTCAAACAGCATGGTGGAGCTTGGTCAGTGCTCACTGTAAGCCTAGTTCAACTTTCAGTGAATTCAGCAAAAGGATTTTCCTCTTCTATTAACGGAGCTGTAAGGAGGCCTCACTGGGCCAGTGTTACAGACAGTGCATCCCTGCAAATGCAGTCAAGTTGAAAACAATGGCACTGCTCATACAAATAATGGCAATTTTGTGCAAGTAATGCTGATAGGAAGGAAGGTGTTCAGGATACAGCCCTATTGAGGGCTTTTGTGGCACAAAGTCGCCTCAGTAAAACAGAATAAGGCAGCATATGCTGAAGTTCAAAAAAGAGGAAAATATACTTTGCTATGTAACAGCCAAAACTAGCGAGTGTCTTTGGATACTTCCTTATCGCACAAACTCCGAAATATCACAGAAAAATTCAGTCAGCAGTTTCAATCATCCATCCAGCATGAAAATAAGTGTTATTCATTTTGTAACAATTTGTGATGGTTCTGAAACAATAAAGAAAACATGCAAATTACAGTGATACAATAAAGACTTGATTATGTAACTGCTTTGCCTATTTCACAGCAGCAATAAGCAAGTAAATAGAGACTGAATGGAACACAATTTAGCAATCTAAACTGCAAAAAAATATTCACTTCTGTTACTGGTTCAGCTACTTAAAATAAATAACTTTGGTAAATCATTATCATTAGGGGACCTTATTTAATGAATTTTCACAAGCTACATCACAATGGTCCTGAGACTAGTGTCATTGTGTTTGTGCTCCACTTTCAGATTTTCAAGACAGAATTGTTTTGCTCTCAAAAGATAGCAGAATACTTTTTAAAAAAACGTGTTCTGTGAATTTTTAAGGGTTCAGCATTCCATTTTTCAGAATTAATATTTTGAAATAATCTTTCCTACGTACTTTCTAATTGAGAATACTTAAGCATATTAGAATTTATAAGTATATTTTAACCTCATTAGAGCCAATGGAAGTACAGGCTTAAATGTAGGGTTTTTTTCTGAATCAGGATATTCCATTGTGTTTTAGATTAAGAATAAGACAGAAGAACACTGATAATAACATTTCAGGCAGCTTTCAGAGTGCACATACAAGGTATTCTACAGAAAACATGGCAATATAATATGCTAATAAACTCAGTCATTTATTTTTTCCTGCTGTGGCAAGAAAAGACACTAACAACACTGTTCAAGGAAGTGACAGGAAGAAAAAGGAATACCTTGTATTCACCTACATGAAATCTAAATTTAAGAGAAGGTTTCTCTTCCCTGGTTCCGTTTCCTCAGAGTCACAAACCTTCCCACACCACTGTGGGTGAGAATCCACATTTAAAATCTGATTCATTAATGCTGCTTGAAACATCATTAACTCATCCTTCATGCTCTACAAGCTGCGTCAGAAGGGGTCACAAAGTACCGGTGCTGGCCAGCAGCCAGTGAGAGCATGGCAAGCAGCCAGCCATTCTGCTATGGACTGGAAGGGGTTCCTGAGAGAATTTTAGAGTTCTTCCATATTTCCACCAGTACAGCCCAAGATCTCCTGCAGAGTTTGCGTGTGCAGCCTAAGGATACAAAAGGCCATACTCCTCTTGCTGTATTTTTATGTTGTTGACTAACAGTTATTTGTTCACTGAACACTTTTGTAAAGTAACCAAATCAGCAGTAAGATTTTTATAGTTTCATGCAGCTTAAGTGCACAAACTTCGTTTGGCCAAATTATATCCACACATGACTTTGCAGAATTGATAATTTAAGGTAATTCCTGCTTTTCTTGCAAGCTGAGAAAAACAACTATAGGAATTAATGATACTATCTTGTACAAGTTCCCTTCTTAGGAAGAAAATCATCATCTTTGTTACAGTTTCCTGTACTTTAACATTCTTACCAATGAATTACCGGATTTGGTCCTGAAGCATTCTGTAGCAAGGTTTGGAATATTGGTACAAACATTATGAAATGACACCAAGTTATACATGGCTTCCAAGAAAATTAATTAATCAGAGCTTGTACAGAAGAGAAATAGGCAGTACAGGTTATGAAGAAAATAAAAAAAGGCACTTTGACATGGTACAACAAAAGTAGGCAACACCACCAACAAACACTTAATTCTCTCATGTATATTTATAAAGATCCATATGTAAAAGCTCCCACCTACAAATGCACAACACAAAAATGCATAGTTCTTTGGGAAATGGGCTTTGTATGATCTGATAGAAAAACTTTATTATGGCATACTTGAAAACAGATTGAAAATTATTGCCCCACTTTGAACATTTCCTGAAATGCACTGTAATATCAGTACAAAGCTGACAGCATCAATCAGAAATCTTCAGAGATGCTTCATTTGATTTTTCAGAGAGATGAGAAAGCAACAAAATGACTGGACCATGCAATTCCAGATACTTACAGCACATTAATCAATTTGAAATGAACTCCTTTGTCTGCAGCTGTAATGGTTTAGAAGACATTTCCTAAACAAATAGATAATACTTTCTTTTCTATTACATCTGATCAAACTCTAAGACTTATATAAGAATTAAAAAAAAAAAAAAAGAACAACAAAATAGTAGTAGTATCTTTTTATTAAAGAGCATGCTTACAAATGTGAAATCATGGTTACAGAAGTTCAAATAAAGCTTATTTTTAAAATTCTATGTGACCTTGGATTTGACAAAACTGTATACGGGTCAAGATTATGAAAGGGCTTCCATTACGTGAAGTTATCTAAGTATTGTTCAGACTGGTTTTCAGGATGAAATACTAGCTGAAGTTCGTATTTACTTCATGCACAATCACTTTAACCTTGCTATTTGCACAGCAGATGTCTTCTTCACAAGACTACAGAAGCTATTGGCTATAAATCTTGATAAACAGTTCATTCCTTGCTTGTCAGAGCACTCTAAAAAGTCGCATAAAAGAAAACAATTACTGAACTGAGGCAAATACTAAATGCTGATCCTAGAGTTCTTATGGGGACTTCAATAGGAATTCTGTCCGAATAAAACCAGCAGAATTAATACCATTGTAAGAAATTCAATATGCAGAATTTGATTAATTTGTTAAATTTAATTCATATGAATGCCAAAACTGCAGTTACAATATATTCTAACTGGCACCATTTCTGAAATCTCCATAGTTAAAAAGATTAAATGAGCATAGTAATTCACCTACCTCCTTTATCCTCACATCTACCCATTCAGTCATCGATGACACAATCTGTGGCTAAAGCAGGAACGCGAAAGTTTGTATTCCCCGTCTTATGGGGAAGAGAGTGGCCAAGACTGCCAACTCAATAATTAACAAAAGCCTCCACTGAGTGCTTTCCACTATCTCTGGATATAGTTTTGAGAGTAGGTTCCATTCATCGTTCTGCTTTACTGAGTTGATTAAGGAAGTTTGCTCCACTTACAAAAATGACACCAAATCAACACCAGAAGAAGGACTGAGGGCTCAGATCTCCTGTTAAGAGCACAAAGGTATGAAAAACGCACAGCAGATGGTATTGTGCATGTGTGTGTTCACAACAATGGTTAAAAAAATCAGATAAGGTGGACTACTCTGCAGAGATGGGAAGATTGTTCCTTCATTTGGAGAGTAATTAACATCCTCAGGGCAAAGTTTCTTACTGATTCAAAAAAGTTTGGCATTTTTGAATTTAAATTAATTATTTTTTAAGTACCATCTTCTCCCTCTCTCTAACACACACACACACACATATTTGTTACAACATAAAACAGTAAATTACTTTCATGTAAGTTGGTCAGTACCTTTTTTCCAGAGATTTGGATACTTCCTACAACATATTCACTTCACTGACTTAATTCAGATGATAACGCTTCCAGACACTTCTCCAAACCAGATACCCTTCCATGATCTTCATGCTTAGTGCATGCTTAGCTCACAAATTTCCTCTTTGAAAGAACTTCCATGGGAAAAAAGTAAATTCAAACTTCAGCTAACAAGCAGCAGAAGTTTCAAAGGAGAAAAAACAAACCCACCCAGAACATAGGTACATTTCCTATGAAACTTAACTCTCCCATGCATAGTAGTACTCAAACACACCTCTGCAGTCCACAAGGAGCCATCCACAGCATGCAGTTCTACCCTCTAACACACAAATCCAACACTAAACCTGGAAAGTATACTGAAATACGCTACTTAAACACCTAAATTTTTTCCTACTATGCCTGGTTCATATCTCCAGCTGCCACTCTGTCAAGTCTGGCAATAACTGCTGTGATAGAAATCCGCTACAGAAAACAGAATGCCACAAGCAGCCTGTTTAATGAAATAGTGGGAAGCTCACATTAGCAATAAACATAGGAAGTGTGAGAAGTCTTGGCAAAAGCCAAGTAAAGTGCCACTCTTCTGCTCTGTATTTGAGCAGCCCTTTTTATTGGTTATCTTTACAATGGAGCAGAGAAATTCAGGACTTCTACATGTGGATTCATAGGTATGTTAATGTAATGCTGTGTGATCTCACCTGCTCCAGAATAAGAATGCTTTATTCTGATTCAGATGTTCTGCTTCTAAAGCTGTAATTCATAATTTAATGGAAACATGAAGACAGACCATGGAGAGCTTGCTAGACTAGAAACATGCCTTTCCATGTGGACTTCTGCTTTGGTAGTAGTAAATCTGGAAAGGAGCACGAAAATAGTCCATGATCTGCTCTGCAGTCACAGAAGAGATGTAATGGAAATAATTCCAGATCAGCTACAGTATTAGGACTGAGATTATTCCTGAAGACCACATGGTATCAGAGATTTTTGTTTGTTTTTTTTTTTTAAAAAAAAAAAAAAGAAAAAAGAGTGGAACAAATGAGTAGAATGCTTTTTATCTGGTGGTATGGAAATATATATAAGACAAGAAGTTACATACTGGTCTTCTTTGTTCAGAGTACACACCATGAAAAGTACATCATTTATTTCTAATTAGAGGCGGATCTGAAAATCATTTTCAGTTAACTTATAGGAGGCCAACTGTGGAAACACCACAGCAGTTGGAATATCATAATCAGTAAGAAACATATGAGAGAAGGTTTGGGAGGGGTTTAAACCTGACTGAACTAAAAAAATGCATTTATGGTAAGAATACACTGAAAGAAAAAAAAAAAAATCCCCAAAATATTTCAATTTGTTTCTTTTGAGGAGATAGCACCTGTGTGATTACAAAGGGTTGAATGATGAGTAAGATTAGATTTTATTACAATCCAAAATAAATACCTTTAGAGGTTAGTCATGCTGGGAGATCTAGAATAACCTTTTGATGCAGCAGTTAGAAACATAGTTATTTGCCCAATTAAGTCACACAATGCAGCATTAAGCTTAGGAAATAAGCAACTTGATATGGTAAACAATTTAAAATCCAAAATGCCATAGGAAAGATTGACAGCATCAAAACTTCATCACCTTGGTCTCATTAAGAAGGTGCATGAGACCAAAACCTTTAGAAATTTGGAACAAAAGCAAGCTCTTCAGGACTAGAATGAAGCTAAAAAAACCTGAACCACTCTGCAAGTCATGAGCTGTCCTATGGCAGCTGTTCAGGGAAAAGGCTTGGATGTCTATGGATCAGCAGATAGGTACTCTCAGTAACTTGCAAAAAAATAAAAAGCCCACCACTTCTGTGCAGACACATAACATTTAAAAAAAGACATTTTCTGGTAGAAATCAAGGGAGCATTATAGGAGTAAAGATGAAGAATAAAGAAAAACTGGTCAATACCAAATATTTATTTACAATGCATGTAGGTAACAGCAAGGTTCTGATGAGTACATTTTGAAAAAATAGAAGAGCATACATTAAAAATCCTCTCCCTCAATGCATACTTTGAGATACTGTTTCCTGACACTGCTGCTGTTTGGCTCAGGCTTGAAACAAATATGTTTCATCAGAAAAATAAGGCATTTTGGATGGCATAAGGAAAACAATGTTTTACATGTTTTTCAAGATCAAAATCAGTAGAAAAGAACAATAAAGTGACTCTAGAGAAGAGCAGAATGATACCAGTACAAATCATGGTAAGGCATACTCTGACAATGTGTCTGCTTCACGAAACAAGAAAGAATACAAAGATTCCATATATATATTTTTCATTCATTCAAAGGAAGTTTCTACTGCTTTAAGATAAAGCAATCTCCAAGCCCTGCCATGTTCAGTACGATAGTATATGCTTAAGAAGTTGGAAATCTAAATAATTAAAAAATATCCCTCACAACTGAGGACCTCGCCAACAGGAAAAAGCTAAGTTGTCCTCAGCCACCTCCAAGAAGGTACCTTATCATGCAACAAATATTACCAAAACAGATAATCATTATTTTTTCCTAGCAAGAAATGTGTGCCTGACTGAGAAAACTGGCATTGGTTAGCTGAACCATAAGCCATGTACTAGTACCATCTAACATCGTGTAGCAATTCCTTCTGGAGAATATAGATCTAGGTTTGTCACATACAGAGACAAAAACTTGCCAATTGAATCTTGATAACAGATTAAAGATGGGTACTTTTTAGAATGTAATGTGTTTAAAATGGCAAAACAATCAGGGCAAGAATCTAACTCCTCTCAAAATTACAATAGGCATTAATTTGTTTCCAGGTAGTTGTATAGAGCGGATGACTCCTTCTAACTAAGTCTCGATTCCCAATGAAAAGTTTGTTTGGAAATACCAAAAACACACAACTGTGCATGTGAAGTGATTTTTCAACAGACAGGATACATAACTGAATTAGCAATGCTTACCAAATGTGTGTAAGGTTAGTGTAAAGGGATCACATAACTTCAAGCAACAAACTGGATGTGAGCCACTATTCCAAACTAAACTGTCTTTGGGATGTGTATTCCAAAGCATTTCAAACAACGTGATTATTCAAGCAGCACTCTCTTTTCTCACTTTTGCAAACCCTTTAGCAGCCACCCTCCTGCCTTGAACCTGGAAAGTCACCAGTTTAAAAAGAAAGAGTCATTGATACTTCTCAGCTTCCCCACTCTAACAGAATGGGGTGCAAAGGCCAAGGCTTTTTGTTCACTTTTCTGTCAGTACTGCTGTAGAATCCAGTACCAGGGAAGGAACTTGACCACAGCAACACTGATAAAGATGATCTGCAGGACCAAGGGCAAATCATGCCTGACCAATCTG
>NW_010289413.1:0-4909 GCF_000700745.2 Antrostomus carolinensis
AAAAAAAAAAAAAGTTAAATTTAGTAAAGACTATTTGGCTTTATAGCTGCTTTCCTCATCTTAGATGCTCTGTTCCTAGAGGGGGCTGTCATGATCATTGCACATAGTCATCTGAGGATCACTTTGCAGAATAAAAGGTCCTATTGTCCAGCAATTATTTCATATTGCAGCAATTGCAAATCCCTCTTGATATGTGGACCATTGTAATTTCTTGTCAGAGATAAACCATATTCAAAAAAGATGAATGTGAATGAACAAGAGAAGCAAAGACCTTTTCAAAGGTCTTTCCTTTCCAAAGAAAGGAAAATGAAAGCATAGATGGTAGAATTGATTTCTACAAAGGCACTCACTAGATTTGGATTCATCTCCTGGCATTGCTACGGAATAATAAAAAAAAACCAGTATAGTTTCTCATATTTCAAACTCTAAGGACACCATTCCTTTCCTATTTGATTCTTAATTTTTTCCTAAGTGCCAGCAAAGATAGACAGTATAGGTTTCCCAAAACTAATCTTGTAAAGGTTGGCTGAAGAGTTGCTGCTAACCTGGGATCTATATAAGTACCATACATTTAGCAAGGACATTTCAGTGGTATTTTCCTAAAAACAAACAAAAAAAATCCCTAATTCTCAACCGATGTAGGTCAGTGTAACTTCACTGATTTTAAAGGGTCAATACCATTTTATACAATATGAAAAATCTGGTTGATGTTTATAGTACTCTATTACTGTGTAGCTAGTACATATTTTGTTTTCTAATTTAAATCCCTTCTCTTTGAGTAGCTTCCGGCTTCTTGTTGAGTTAATTAAAAGCACCATTACTTTTTCACTGTTTTAATCTTATATCTGCCTACTCTAACTCAAAATAGAAATAATTAAAGGACTACTGAGAAACCTGGAGATCACCTTCGCCTGAAAAATTTTCATGTATTAGATACAAGTAACATATAGCAACACCTACTCGCTAGTAGGCTTGTTATGAAAACTCTTTTTCTCATCCCTATTTAAACAATCCAATTCTCCCCTGTTTAAAAAAAATATATTTTAAATCATCAAGATAGAAATATTTTAAACAAATAAAGAAGCTCAAGACATTCGATTTAAATAGTTCTGTAGTTTAAAGTTATTTGCCATCAAGATATTTACATCTGCTGAGTTCTACCTTAATGTCAATTAGGTTATGCAGTTACAAGGTTTGTTATAATTCCTTCTGTCACTTGAAGATGGTTCATGAAAATAAAAATCCTCTCTTCTTATAGGCTTGATCTGAATAAAATGAGATGTTGGTCATTTGCATTATCTCAGTACTGTCATTGTCTACATTTTTAGAAATTGGAGCTTCTGTACAGGCAATCTGATACAAACGTAATGGTGCTGTGATTTCTTTTCAGCTTGTCTAAATGTAAGAAATGCTTCTATCTTCTTTTGAGGTTGAATTCATCCTTCTATTCAGTTAACTGAGGTTTCTTTTTGGTTTAATTGGGCTTTAGCAGGAACTGAAATTTTGTTTCAGACACCTTCAATCACTTATCTACACTACTGAAGGACTTTTTTTCAGTTCACAAAAAGACTTTTTAAACTTAATTGTTGAAGAAAATTTATAAACCTTGAGGAGATTTTGAAAATACTTAAAAATCATCAGAGATTGGCTACATTCAGTTAAGAAGTTGCTTTGGCAATACAAGATAACTTCTAAATTTCACAGTTATTATTACTAAACACAATAGTATGATCCTCATAGACAAACTGATGAAGTACGGATTAGATAAATGGACAGTGAAGTGGACTAAAAGCTGCCTGAACTACCAGGCTCGAAGAATTACGGTCAGTGGCACAAAGTGTGATCAGCCTCCAGTTGGAGGCCGGTCACTAGTGGAGTACCTCAAGGGTCAACAGTGGGGCCAATGCTGTTCAACATCTTCATTAATGATCTGAATGATGAGGCAGAGTGTACCCTCAGCAAGTTTGCTGATGGCAAAAAAACTGTGGGGAGTGGCTGAAATGCCAGAGGGTTGGGTTGGAAAAGATGTGCTGACAGGAAACTCGTGAAGTTCAGTAAAAGAAATGGCCAAGTCCTGCACCAAGAGATGAATAAACCCATGCACCAGCACATGCTAGGGGCCAACTGGCTGTAAAAAAGTTTGTCAGAAAGAGCCCTGGGAGTTCTGGTGGACAACTACCTCACCATGAGTCAGCAATGTGTCCTTGAAGCAAAGAGGGCTGACAACATACTGGTCTGCATAAGAAAAAAATGTTGCTAGGAGGTCAAGAGAGGTGATCTTTCCCTTCTGTTCAGTCATGGTGAGACATATCTAGAGTGCTGTGTCCACCCCAGTAAAAGACAGACATGGGCTTACTGGAGCAAATCCAGCAAATGGCCATAAAGAAGATTAAGGGACTGGAGCATCTGTCATATAAGGAGAGGCTGAGAGGGATGGGACTTTTCAGTCTGCAGAAGAGAAGACTTGGAAGATCATTGTGCATATACACTTGACAGCAGGGAGTCAAGAAGAAGGAGCCAGATTTCTCAGGGGTATCTGGTGACAGAACAACAAGAAATGGACACAAATTGAAATATAGGTGAATTGAAATATCTTGGAGATATTCAAACCTTGACTGGACACAGTCCTTGGCAACTTGCTTTAGCTGACCCTGGTGAGTACTGGGATCAGGCTAGATAATTTCCAGAGGTTCCTTTCAACCTCATCCAGTGTATAAACAAACGTAATTAAATTTATTGTATTATCAACTTTTCATTTCATAAAAAAATTGCCATACTAAGCACCTAAACTATTACTAGTACCTATAACTTTAAAAGGAAACAATATCTTGTTAGACGAACCAGCAACTTCTCCAAATCATTTTGTCAGGAATCTATGCTTTTTATAAAATGCAAAGACTTCAAAGTACGTAGTACATAGTTATTCACTTTTGTAAAGGACAGATAATAATTAAAAAAAAGTGCAATTATCAAAAAGAGCTTACCACACATCTATTCTGAGTTAAGCATTTTTTTTTCTAAAAATGTATTTTGAAAACTTTGTCTTCTCAAGACAAAACTGGTCTCTATATACTAAAACATTTCTGTAAGAAAATATCTTTCTATTCTTTGAGGACATACTTCTGAAACAGTGATTTGTACCTTCTTTGACAGCTGAGGTGTGTCTTACCAAGGAAACAAATTAACACAGACATTTAATAAATAAGCAACAAGAAACATAAAAGTATGTAATATGGGTTGCTAACACTGAATCAGTATGCTTGGAGAGCTTGTTCATTCTCCATTGCTGGAGATATTCAACCCATTTACCTTTGCAGTTGGTTCTGCTCTGAGCAGGAAATTGGATAAGATGAACTTCTGAGGTCACTTTCAGGCTAATTTTTTCTGATTCTGAGATTAGAGCGTTCCCAATCAGAACCACACACAGCAATTTCTGCACTAACTCTATAGCTTCTATTTGGGCTGCAATATTAGGAAGTCTAGGTTCAACTGAAGTAAGAAAGAAACCACCATCACTCTGAGCAAATCGATACAATAAAAAATTAATTTCACTTTAGTACTTTATACTTTAAGTCTAATTTTATTTTAAAACATTATATTCCAGCTACTAATATATATTCTGACTTCTCCCAATGGAAACAAAGCAGAACCATATTTCAAATACCTCTTTCCTATGTTTAGACAGTCATAGAGTGTGTGGAAGTCGTACATGACCTCTTGCAAAAAACCGAGTAATAAATGAGGGGTGGGGTTCCCCTTCTGATCTGTTTCCCAGAATACAAATAATTCTTGCAGCTCTTTATTGACTATCTTTGTAAATTGCTTAGACATCTTCTAAAGAAGTCCATCACAGAAAAGGTGAGTATCATTCCTACTATTATTACAGGAACAGATACAAGTAAAAAAGCATATTGACATGCATTCTGTGAGTTGTGAGCAAATTTGGGTCTGAAATAAGAGTGCCATTTCAGAAGTACTCTCAAGAGATTATGTGTTTGGTTTTGGGTTTTTTTTAAGTGATATCTGAAATGTTTTGTATTTTCAAATTGTTCATGGCTACAGCTAAAAAAGAAAAAGAGGAAAGTGAAATTGTCATGTAATTTATATGACATTGAGAGAGAGCAAAAAATGAAATGAACATAAAATATCATTGGAGTAGCTGTGAGCACTTTTTTCATGAGGATTTTGATGAGCACTTCGGGGGTTTTTTGCAATCAGAGACTTATTTTGTCAAGAAAAGCAGCAAGTTTGAGAGGGAAAAAGAAAAGATGCAAACATTCTGTTAGTGATTAGACACCAGATTATGAGAAAGCAGAGTCTTGTTTTTAACTATTACTATTCATTGTATTCCCCTTCTGCACGTATCCTGAAGAGAGAGGTTCAAAGAGAATAAAGCCAAGTTTACTAGGTTCAAAAACTGTCAAGTATTTGTTGGTTAAAACCCAAAAATATCTCAGGATAAGATTTGTAATATGTCTCCCATAGCAAATAATGATCGATAATGATCGATGCTGAACACGAGCAGACAATCTGCGCTTGCAGCCCAGAAGGCCAACCCTATCCTGGGCTGCATCAAGAGAAGCGTGTCCAGCAGGTCGAGGGAGGTGATTCTGCCCCTCTACTCTGCTCTTGTAAGGCCCCACCTGGAGTACTGCGTCCAGTTCTGGAGCCCCCAACATAAGAAAGACATGGACCAGTTAGAACAAGTCCAGAGAAGGGCCACCAGGATGATCCGAGGGCTGGAGCACCTCTCCTATGAGGACAGACTGAGAGAGTTGGGGCTGTTCAGCCTGAAAAAGAGAAGGCTCCAGGGAGATCTTATAGCGGCCTTCCAGTACCTGAAGGGGGCCTACAAGAAAGCTGGGGAAGGACTTTTCATAAGGGCAACTAATGACAAGACAAGGGGAAA
>NW_010289413.1:5142-26468 GCF_000700745.2 Antrostomus carolinensis
ATTCTATGATTCTATGATTCTATGATTCTATGATTCTATGATTTATCAAACCCTTTCTCCTTCTGAATTATTTTCCTGAATTATTTTTTTCTGAATTATTTTCCTGCTTCTGAGGTAGCAAAACTGAATTTGAGTGAATTATCAAACAATATGTAATGGGTTTACAGTATGGTATATTTTGAGTGTTACTAAAAATATATGTAGTAGAACACTATTAGGTCTAACTCTTGTTCTGTCTCATCCCAGTTTTATTAGAGCCCAACACTGACTACATGGATTCAATGCACTACAGAGTTTTTTCTACTGAGAGCTTCTGTAATGAATGTATTAACTTCTGAAGCAGAATAACTAGGAAAACCTTGCTAAATATACTTGGAAAATAGAAACAAAATCATACAGTAGCAAATTTCCACTATCTATGTTCATAAAATTCATTACATATATTCTTTTACTGTTTAGGAAAATGTTTTATCTTAATGAAAGTTTATTTCTTAACCCAAGCAAGATGTTTTCATTCCTTTGCACCTTGTATACAAATTCATACTTGAAACATACAAATGGATATAAAATAGTAATATTCATGAATTCTTATAGTCCTCTGAGTGGATGAAAATCGGAGAGGAATCAGGCCCAATATGCTTCAATTATTATTTCTATTTCCATATTTAAGTCTAACAAACATGCTGTTTCCATTGAAATCACAGATAGTCAAGGATACAATTGCCTCATGCTGAATTGCATTTACAGAAATTATGCCAGGAAAAGGGCAAGGGGGAAAACCTGTTATTAGAATAAGGAAAAGAGGCAGCCGCAATAGCGAATAAAGTGGTAAGAACATAGACAACAAGTTCACTATGCTAATACATCAAATACATCATTGTCAAGGTGGGTATTTTGTGTGATGTACTTTTATCACCACCTAGAATTTCAGCTCTTGCTGTCTCAGTTTTTGACTGCTGTGGGCACCTTAAATATATTTTTCAACTTCTGATTCAGTAAGAAGTTGCTACATAAAAGCAATTTTTTGCTTAAAATAATCTATCCAAATTCTCATATTATATACAAATTATAATCCTTCTTCAAAGTTAGATCAAGATATCTTTCCAACTTCACCACCAGAAACTAAAGCAAAGCTTTTGGAAGTTAAAAGAAACGATGAAAGGATTAAAAAAATATCTACTAAAAGTACCAAGTCCTGTTTGATAATCTCCTCATTAACAAATATATTTTAATACTTATTTAAAATATATATTTCTTTTTTTACATAACTTTGGAGAAAGGTTTTTAATATAAGAAGAAACTTATTTCTATAGATTATGTCTTCATCATAGCCCTATCTCACATCGCCAAATAATAAAAATTACTTTACACATATATAAATCATGGTTTAAAAAACTGACTGCAAGACATACACCAAACCTAAAATATTTAAAGATATGCATTTTTCAAAAAGCAAGTTCTTGAAAATCTAGCTAGGACTGACTTGATTTAAATACTTAAAAATTATTAATTCTGCCCACAGAAGCCCATTATTTTCCAGTATGATAGAGAAATTTCCATAAAAGAAACAATTGTTATCTTTTTCAAGGTCATTTTTAAAGCTCAATGTTTTGAGTTTTATGAATACAAGAAGAATTCTACATAAAATTTGAGCTGAATAAAGGAGCTCAGGAATTATTGAATAACATTCCTTCCTAATGAAGCTCACACACAGAAAAAAAATTCACTGCTCACACTGGGATTTCTCTGTATAATCTTAGAGTCTTTTCATTCTTGCACTAGTCTTACATCACCATTTTCTATTGCATCTACAATGAGGATTTACAGCCCTATATCTGTGGACATATTAAATCACAGTACACCCTCAGTTGCAAAATTATGACCTTGAAGTTTGCTTTCTAGTCCCCCTTCTTATGAACCTGGAATGCTGGAAGAAAGAGGTATTCCTTCTGGGTGGTACTCAAATGAACTAATTTTTGATGTCTTCTCATCCTGTGAATTACCTATCACAGCAGACACATCCCATTCATTCACCATAATTAGTACTCCAAGGTGAGGTGACTACTTGTTTCATGTACTACTACAGCATGAATTAGAGAGAGGAGGGGAAAGAAAATTCTCCCAGCAGAACTCAACATGACACACTGCACAAATCAATTTTAATTAATTCTGCCTCTTTAAATTTGCCTGCTTTTTTGGAAAGATTGCTATCTGCGTCAGGCACTATGGCAAGATAATTAACAAAAGCACTGCAGGACGCTGATAGCACTAGCAGCCAATTTACTTGGCAAAATCTTGGTTTTATGAGAGTCACAGGTTAGAAGGTCCACTGTATTAGGAGTGAAATTTGTTTCTATCTTCATGTAAAAAATACTCATCTTTTACCAAGGAACACCTTGTGAGGTTCTAATTATATGGCTTCAAGCAAGAATTAATGAGAGACAACTTCTGAAAAACAACTTTAGTGTTACAAGGCAGAGACTGTTTCAGCGTAAGCTTACTGACAATGAAAACCCAGTATGTCAGTGCTATAAAGTTCATCCTGGGAAGCATAAGCTTCTGAAGCGGTTTTTTTCTGATTTGTTTTTCATGCTACTTGGCACACATTTCAACCTACCTACTGTAAAGTACTGACTCTTCAGAAACAGCATCTCTCTCACATACTGTGCTTCATTCCCTAGTAAGGCACTTGATGGAGTGGTACAATATACTACACCAATAACAAAATGTTGATATTATTAACAATAAACTGATCTATGAGTATTTTTTAGAGCAAACATCTCAAACTAGTGCCTGTCCTTCAGAAATGATAAAGCAATCAAATGCAAAATAATGAAAAAGAACTTTAAAATATTGTCTAAAAGTGTCATTCAAAATTGGATTACCACTCTGATGTGTAAATATATATAAATATATATATATTTAAAGTCTATCTTTTTCAGTAGAATCCCATAATAATTGAGTGATAAACTGGTATATAGCTTGGAGAAGAATCAGGATAGTAGTCTTGTATGATTTAGATTTGGGTTATAATAAAAAATGTGGATCATATCATGCAAAACATGTTAAGCATGTTACAAATTCATTCTGCTCTTTAAATAATTTTGGAAAAAAAAATGTCAGAGCAGGTGTCATCTGTCTTCTACAGCTGACATGAAAACCTAAATTAAAAATAAAAATTGAAAATTGTATTCTGGTTAATTCAAGAGAAATGTAACTGCATAGTCATGGATTATCCAGGTCAAATCTCTACAGTTTGGCGTGTGAGCAGATAGTGGTCATACAAACATGGTGATAGAACATAAACTCTTTGTAACAAAGGTGGCATTGTTATCTCCACTTAAATAACAATAAATTATTACATTTAATTTCAAGTGACTTAATTCACATCTCTTGCACAACGCTGCACATGCTTTAACACATAAGTGGTGCCATTTAGACTGAAACTGATAATATGTTTTACTTTGCTAAATCAGGTTCTCTTTATGTACTGGGTATAGGTGTCAAGGTTTTGGTAGTGGGGAGGGACTGCAGGGGTGTCTCCTGTGGGAAGAGATCAGGGCTGCCCTGTGCTGGAAACAGCTTGTTCTAGTCTGTTGGAGTAAATTTATCCAAAAAGACTGGAGCCTGTGGAGACAACCCACTGTGGAGCAGGGTAAAAGTGTGAGAACAAAGAAGCAGAGAGAAAACCGCTGTGTACTGATGGTAACACTCTGCTCTCCCCCATCCCTCCCAGTGCTGCTTCAGGGGGGCAGCACTGAGGAGTGAAGGAGTGAAGTTGGGCATGAGAAAGGGGGGAAGAAAGGTGTTTGAATGTTTGCCTTTTGTTTCTCACCACTTTAATCTACTTCAATTGGCAATAAATTAATTTCCCCCAAATAGAATCTGTTTTGCCTGTATCAGTAACTGGTAGGCAATCTCTCTATCTTTATCTCAACCCATGAGATTTCTCATTTTATTTTCTCCCTCCATCCTGCAAAGGAAGGGGAGTCAACAAGCAGCTGGGTGGGCATTTGGCTGTTAGCCAAGACTAACCCACCACATTTTTAGAAGAACTGGATAAACTTCATATGTATCTCCCTACAGCTGCATCTGACAGAAAAGCCAGCTCTACTGTTTTTATTTTCTTTTTTCTTACACACTTGTGGGACAATAAGATTTTAATTTGATTTTTTTTTTTTTTTTAACAAACCACTGTGTTACTAGATCATTCAGCTCTTTCATTTAAACTGTTAACTCCAGTGGGTGAAAATACAAATTCAGAATCTTTTCAGTTCCCCCAGGAAATTCTAGTTCTGCTTACAAGGTTGATGCACAGAAAAACTTGAAGATTCTGCCACAATAAACTACTCCTATATCAGCAATTACCTCAGTGAACCGTGTGTATGTCCATAAGAGAAGTAGTCAGCAAGAACTGCCTCAGTCATGAAACACTGCATACAAAACTTTAACACTGGAAGAAAACAAAGTACAATATTTCACTCATATTATAGTCAAATGATTAGATTTACAGAACATTTTGTTTTCTTCTTTTATCTAGGTTCTTTTACCTACAACACTGGCATATTTACAACTACAACAACAACAACAAAACAAAACACCAAAACAGAACACAAACCCCCAAACAATAAAATGCAATTAAAAAAAAAGGATGGGAAGTTTCCTATCAGAAAATCTAATTTCATTCTTTTGGTAGACAAGATTTCAGAGTAATTCTGAGGCCAAACAATGCAGCTTCTGTCCTACACATAAGGAGTAAAATTCAATAGCACCTAGGCCATTATCAAAATGTTTGTATAATTTAGGATTAATACAATCAAGAAAAAAACAAATAAAACCTTTGTTTACTTTGGAAAATATTAGGCATGACTATTTTACTAAATTAAACAATGTCAAGGAGCATTCCCACACATTCAATTATCTGTTCTGATGAATCACTATAATGGTTCCCATCCAAGTTTTGGCATAGGCTAAGCAACACTTTCTCAAGCAATTCCTTGAGATGGAACAGAAGCAGGGAACAGAACTTAACACAGACTAAGAACCACTACCAATAGCAGTTTGCCTGTGGCCACTCTATTTTGGTGGCTAAGAAAACTTAACAGCATGGTTGTGGGCTGCTCCATGCAGTGCAATAGAACAGTCCAGTGTTTTTCTTTTTACTGGCATAGATGCACACGATCCAATTACCATCTTCACACCTGCAATGAATATAATTGCAGTCTTTTTTACTGTTGGAATTTCATGAAGTGCCCTCAAATGCAGAAGACCCATACCAGCCTTTGAAGAGCACAAGGGCTCTTGATGACAGAGGGTTCAGTCAAACCAATCTGAACCACTTAGATAGGAAAAGAGCAACACGAGTAATAGAGATTGAAGGGACTTTTGAATCAAAGTAGTTGTATTTTAGATCAGTATTTGAAATTTACTGTTATTGTTTTGGTTTTGCATCATATTATTCTTGAAAAAAGTGATGGGACTTGGGACTGCACCATTCTTCATCTCCATTTGCAATTGTATATACCAGCATTTTATCTTTCACTCCAGACCTATAGAATTCAATGAGAGTTTCCTATTGATGTTCCTAAGTGCTACAGCAAGTACTAAAATTTCAAATTACTCCTAACATCCTTCCATGAAGTTAATTGAAAATGGTCAATTGTGAAAGATTTTGTGTAATTTTACAGCTCATCTACTCTGTACAAAACTGTTTAATATTTCAAGGATGTAAGTCTGTTCCTTGTGAGTGTAGATTATAATTGCCTAATCATGAGAGAAAAATGTTCAAAAGATAATTCACGAGGTCTTGAAGACACTAGTGCTCTCTCCATCACCACAACTGGCATTCATTCTTCTGAATTTCAGGATAGTATTAATGGGTAAGGAACTCTCCCATGCAAAGGAAAAGTGTGAAGCTTACAAGCACCACTTAAGCATTGCCTAAATAGACATGTCCCAGCCAGCTGTATTAACGACAAAGTCCTCTTTCTCCAGCTGTAGTGGTATATGGTATTGGGGTTGCTCAGTATGAATCAGACCAGCTGCAGTTATGATAGTTTTACTGCTTCATGGAAACCAACTGAAAAGAAAGTAGATATTGTAGTTGACACAAAACTGAATATAATCCAACAGTGTCCTCTCATTACAGGTAAAGCAACCAGCACATTAAATTACATTATGAGGAATATGTCCAGCAGATCACTTATCCCACTCTACTCAGTGATAATAAAGCCACACCTGGAATATTGTGATCAGGTTTGTCCCTCACAGTTGAAAAAGGTGGAGGGTTACCAAGCTGGTTAGCTTATGACCAAGAGAAGGTGAGGGAGCTGGGCTTGTTTAATCTGGAGAACTCAAGTCAATGGGCAATCTAAGAGCAAACTACAAGTACCTGAAGGAAGTTTACAAAGATGACTAAGCCTAACTCTTCCCAGCAGTGGCAGACAAACAAGTTCAAGGGGAAATGCCTAAAACTAGCAGCCTGAGAGGTTCAGATTAGCTATTTGGAAATATAAAAAATAGAAATTAAAAAACAGGATACTGAAAGACACTGCAGCTCTACAACAGCTCACCTAGGGAGGCAGCACAGTCTCCATCATTGGCAGCTTCCAAAATTTTGTTAGACAAAGCCACAGTTGATGTGATCTATTGGTGATAGTCCTGCAGAATGCGGGAGTTTCAGTGGCCTCCGGAGGTGCTTCTAACCACCATTTTTATCAAAAATTCCAAAATGGCATGTAAAAGTTAGACCAGACGCCAACTCATTGGATTTTGGGGTTTCATTGGTAGGGGGTCAGTCCCTCATATCAATAAACTGGAAAGCTAGTAAGAAAAATCACCATCTTGATCTTTTCTTTCTTTCTTACTCTTCTTTGATCTTCATTTAAGAATCGTGTAAATTATATAGTTAAAAGTCTCTAGTAGCTTTTCCAAATCACTGTTCAGCTTATCCTATCACAGAGAAACTATTCTGAAATTTCAATTTAATATGTATACAGAAACATTGTTTAAGAGAACGTTCTTTCCCCCCTCTACACAGAGAGCAGCTCTGTCTCATGTGCTACTGAATACAAGGTCCAAAAGGAAGAGAAAAAATATTTCTCTTTGAAGTTCAGTTCTTTGAGAAAGAAGTGCTAGTGGCCAAACTTCAAAGAGAAATTGCCCTTCCTACCTGGCTGTAGCACTTCAGAGAGCTAATTTACCTCTCTGGTGAAAGGCAGGCCTCTCAGCAGCCGAGCTGCCTAAGAAATGATGTAGCTGGTGGACTCTGGAATTAGGTGACAATTTTCTTTGAAGTTTGGCTGCTCATCTCATTAGCATTTCAGACATATTGAAATGATTTACTTTCCATCCATTTCCTGTAGAAAGCTAAATGGAAGTTCCCAACTTAGCTCTTAAAGTTGTAGCTTGACATTAAAAGGCTTTAAAATTCCTAGATGGCATCATAAAGTTTTTTGACATGCATGATAGAGGCATTCAATTTTTGCATTTCTGCAATACCTGGATTGCCATCTGCAAGTGACAACATTAATATCTGTCTGACAGAAGTGGACAGAAACTATTCGTAAAAACTGGAGTGTCTTAATACTGATAACACTGATTCTATAAAGATGATGAAAAAATTCAATGCTTTTTTGAAGTATACAAGGATTAAAATCTTCCCAGTATCATTACTTTGTTTAAAGCAGTTGGCAGTTTGCACTTCATTATATCTGTATGGTGACATCTATACAACGAAGGAAAAGGTCAGATATGCTAGAATTCTGCTGCATAACAATTTCCTAAGTGGAATATTTTTTTCCTAGATACATTACACATTTTTACAATTGACTTTCACAGAATTTAAAGGGCACAGCTTGCATGGTCTGCAGGGGCTTGAAATAACCAGCATTTCTCTTCAACCTATGAGGGGCCTGGAGACCCATGAGTGAAAAGTTGTGTATATAGGATTCAGCACTGAATTTCCATCTTTCTATAACTACCATTTTCATTTAGGGGATTTTTATGAAGTGTCTCTCAAACAAGTCCTACAGGTTCTGGAAAGCTTAAGGTATCTCTTAAAGGACATCTTTAAGAGAAGAGCTCTGGAGAATTAAGCAAAGTATTCAGGAATTCAATGAATGAATGACTAGCTTAGAAGTCCCACCTTGCTGACTGAGACTTCTGTCCCTCAAATTATCAGAACCGTAATCTTACGAACTAACAGCTGGGCAAAAGATACATGTCCACATGACACATATACACTGAGTTCTATCTACCTCTTACAAATATTTGCAAGGATGGAGTTTAGAGCAAAAAGAAAACAAACAAACAAACAAAAAACCCATTGAAAACCCAGCCATCAAAGCAATTCAGTAGCTTATAAGATGGGAATAATTGCAATTGTGGCAAAATATCAAAACAGGGAAAATTGTGTATCTGATGGAGAACTTTAATGTGAATGAAGAAAAACATGTGAAGAACTGGAAAAGCAATTAAAGGAGAAAGCAGAGCTAAGCTGCAAGGAAAGGAAAAAGACTGTAAGATTAAAATACAATACAGGACAGGGAATACAAATGAAAAGATTTTTAAAACAACATATAATGAACGAAAAAATACTATGGCAGTAAAACAGGGGTTTTTTCCTATTCTATCCTTTTACAACTAAGACAATTTTCATTTTATGTAGTAAAAAGTAATCTTAAGAGAAAAATTGTTTTTAAAAGATAGTTTAAATAAATTAATTGATGCTTATGGAGCCATATGGTAATAGTATTAAGACACTCCAGGGCATGTTTTATTAGTCTATTAATACAAGCTTCAGGTGGAAAAAGCACTCGGCCATACAATGCACACGAATCGTATATTAATTGACAAATAAAACACACTCTGCTGAGTTTCAGAGCTTTACTATTGTTGTAAGTACACCTAGCCAAGCGTACAACAAGCACAATTGCTCAACAACAGGCAAAGTATTAGCTAAAAAATTATGTTTCCACTTCCAGAAATAAGGATATGTAGAGTTTTTCATCTATCTTGGCATCTCAGGAGCTAGGACACAAAGGCAGTAAAATCACTTCACACCTTACTTGGTCTCAAAAGCATGGGGAATTCCTCACAAGATTCTTGATCTTATTGTACATTGTTCAGATGATAGATTTGGAAGGGTCTGAGAAAAACTGCATTCCCTTAAAATAAGGAATGCTAAGAGCTAAAGATTGGATGGTAGGAACAGAGTGACTGCTCCTGACTGGTGGGCCAGAAGACTAAGACCAAGTGAGAAGCTGAGGAGCTGGTATTGTGGCCAAATGAACAAGCAATCTCTGCCTTGAACCGATTAGTCTAGCACATCACACCACATCAGCCCTGTGGACAGGACATGGAAGTACCAGTGTGGTGAAGAGTGGGGTGGGGGGATTGGAGTACGAGGCAAGAGAGCTGGAGTGGAAATCCGGGCAGAGGTAGAAATATCTCTCTATATATTAGAGTACATATATGATTTCGGCACATTCTTTCCAAAATATTAAATGAGATGTAGGTCTTGCCATTCATTTTAAAATACTTATGAAAACCATAGTTATCTCCTACATTAGTTAATCCACAGCCTATGCAGAAATACTGCTAACATAGCAGATGTCACACCTAAAAGGTGTGATCTTGCTTTTAAACTTACAGCAAAACAAAGCAATTGCTACTCACTTATATCCAGCTATCTCTATAAAAGAAATTCTAAGAAAAATAATAAAACAACATTATGTAATGCAAATGTACAAAGGGACTGACTGGTTTCCAAACCATATATATTCCAGAATTCTTGAAATTTTGACCTTTTTTCTTTCAGGATTAGTGTAGCTGCTGGTTTTGTCTATATAACCATAGTCTCTGAATACTGTACTAGCAGAGTATTAATGACTTCTGTAATGGTTGTTATTTAATCATAACTGTTAAAGATTATGGGTCTCTGAATATGCTGCAGTATTTTTTTTTTTTTTTTTTTTTTTTTTTTTTAAGAATTCAGGGTAAAGATAGTTTGTTTATTTTTATGATGAGCTCAGACAGAGCAGCCTCAGGTTCTAGGACACGGAATGTTATGATCTAACCATAAAATTTACCATAGTTCAAATAAAGGTGCAGATTAAGAGATTTGTGTCATTGTTGCATACCACGTATCACTGCCATGGGAAATGCATTCCAAATAACCACTATCATATCATAAAATAAGAAAAAAATGTGTGAAAGTATTTAGGAAATTAGTGGCTTTCTGCCAAAAGGGCTCTTAAAAAGTTAGTCTCAACCTGTCACCTTCCCCTTTCTCTACCCAATAAAAGCCCCCACAGGAGTGTTTTCTCTCATATGGTACCACATCAAATCCCTGAATTCAAATATAATTTTTCAGTAATATATCTGTAATGTATTAGATCCACAGAGCGACAAGTGTATAAACAGCTTTTAAAAAAGAATCAATGAAAGAGTCAGACTTCCATTAAAAAAGTATAATACGACCATATTTCTGAAAAATGCTCACAGATTAAACAAAATTGATAAAAATGTAGAAAAGTAATGGGGCATAAAGTACTGGGGCTCTGTTTCAGCTAAAAACCAGACATTTTTTCAGCTAATTTTTGTTTTAAATTCTAGAAAAATGCTGACCATTCTATAATCATATGTTTGGAGCTGAAATTTCTTACAATTACTTTGGTTTGGATGTCATTGGCAAAATTTTAATAAGGCTGTCCCACAAGCCATCAGTCACCTGTATTTATCACAGATGATTATATGCTTCCTACACATTGCAAAGTGTCCATTTACTATAGTATGTCATGTATTTTTCCTCCCAAAACTCAAGTGAGAAAAGAAAGTAAATTCCTGGATTCCAAATAGGGAAGTAACAGTCAGACACTTCAGTAGTAAGTCAGTAACAGTCAGACACTTCAATCAATTTGATAAAATTTGGTAAAGTTAGTTCCACTTAGCCATTTAGTTGAAATTTGAGCTTAAAAATTATTCAACCAACAAACTGATCTTAATTTATAACGTTTGTCAGTTTCTTGGAAAAAGCATCAGTGAATACAAACCAAGTTATCTTATAATTAGAAAATTATTACAGTTTTTTGTGGTTTCCATAGGCAATTTTCTTCATAATTGGTTTATAAAAAATGTCTTATTTAAATTTTGTGCAATCATTTTAAAAAAACTCACAATTAAGCAAGATTCTCATGAACTAATACAGTAGTTGTTATTTGTGACAGTATTTGTCAAAAGACATCCCACAATATCCAAGCTATCATATTTTCACTTTATAAATAGAAACTGTTCCCTCTTACCTCCCAGCAGATAATAGATCATCAAGATGGAAGGATTGTTTATGGTTTTAGAGAAGTAAAGAGATAATTGGGAAATTTTATATTCAGGTTTAGGTCAAGTAAATTTATACATAAACTGAACTGAAAAATCACCACTCCTAGCTATGAATTTTACCTAAGGTAGGAAACATCACTGGAGAAAAAAAGAACAGACGTTTTTGCAAGTTTGGAATATTAGAATAATTTAACCAACAGGAAGTTACTTTAATGTCTGAATGCCAATGCTTTGTAGACAAATTCATAGTTATAATTGCTCATATTACTCATGTACAGTTATTGCACTTGAAGATATATATGATACACATAAATACATGGATGTATATATGTTTAAATTTGCACACTATACACCAATATGCATACTATATATACACGTGCATATACATGTAAATTGTGCCTATGCGTCTGTGTGTAGATGAGATAAGATGTAGTCTGGTCAATACTAGCTCTATTAGGCTTTTTCATTTCTTTCACATATCTTCACTTTGAAAACAAATAAGTGAACTACATCCAGTTCCTGAAATATATCATAATAAACAAATGATAAGCATCAGTACTAAATCAAAATTAATTGTATATTCAATTTATCAGAAATTTGGTAAATTATAACTGCTATTCACTAAACCTGATTATATTGAGTATTGTCACTTCGTGTCCTAATGATGCATATATTGAAATTCCTTCTATATCTTGAGTGTTGGTGTTTTCACTGCACATGTATACCTACAGTCTTGAGTCTAAATCCAGTGCTTCCCGAATCTGTATGTTCCAGTATTTCTTGTGTCTTGGCTTGCAGCCATATCCTTTTATACTTGTTGAATGATGAGTAAGTCCTGATGAGGAAATATTTGAATGAGAGAAGTATCCCTGGAAAATCCAGCAAATTATGCTGGTAATTAAGCTGAAAGAACATCTTGTAAACTGTACCATACTTCCCACAGCTGAGTGTGGGGAAGCACCAGGCTGAAGCAAATAACATGCTTTACCTCAACTTTCACCAATTCTATGCAGAAAAGCTTGCAGGGCACTTTTCCTGATTACATAAACCAGAATGCCTCAGACAAAATTCCACTTGGGATAATTATATTTATCTTAATTTAAACCTAAAATCCCTTTTACAGTTTTAAATGGGTAAATTAATTTTTATAGGCTGTTGTAAGTGATGGAATATCATATCGTTTCCATGTAGATGGAGTTCATGTCAGTTGATTGAATGGCCTCATAGTGCAATTTGTAAAACTCTAAGATTCTTTGATTGGAAAGAAGAAAATTCAACATAAGAGTATATTATCATTGGTTCTGTAAAACAAGTTCATTTTTTTGTACACATAGAGATTTTAATCTCATTTAGAAACTAGATGTGCAGTATTTTTCCCATGCCTATCCTTGCAATCCTTGCAATCCATTCCAACATGAGTCCAAAATGATAGAAACTTAAAACTCCTAAACACAATAATTAACAAAATAATTTAGATGTCATTTAATTTTTATTGGCTGTTGTTTCCTGAGGTAGTACAGTTTGGTAATCCAGTCAGTACATCTGCTTTATCCATGTAGATCATGTGAAGTATTTGGCATCTTTATAAAGAATGAATACAGCTATTCTGTAAAGTAACAGTAATCATTTGAAATTCTTCTGTGAATCATGATGTAGGGATTTTCAGTACACTTCTGAATTCTTCAGTGTGTCAGTAATATTGTATAACTGACTTGTTTATACAGAAACTGATGCAGCTCCTTTTATCTATATGAAACACCTATATTTTAAAAAGTTGATCTCTGTTTGCACCCCACTAAGTAGCACTCCTCCACCCTGATAACAGAAGAACAAAACTTCTATGTTAAATCTTGATTCAGATTTAACAAAGATTTTAGTGTGGAGTCAGAAACTGTTAACTGTCCTTTGAAATACCCAAAGAAGCAGGAGGCTTCCAGCATTTTTGAAAGATTAGTGGAGAATTCTACAGTGGAGAATTCAACAGTTCCTTCTTGCCTACACTCCACTTTAGGCAGAAAGGAAAAGCAGAGCTGTCACGTAAATATAAACTGTCCTACTGGCCATCTTCTCCAATGCACTGAAAGATCCAGAAAAATAAGAACATTCTGCTCCAGTCTCATCTATGAACCTTTTTTCTGTCAATTTATATTTCTTCATAGTTAAAAGGGATAGAACACCAAGATCTGAAATATTGTGGTGTTCTTGGAGAGGAAATTTTAATACTATTTTTACTTCCCATTCTTTTGTTAAACTTTCTTGTTCTTCATTCTGTCCATTCTTTTCAATGGGACAAATATATCACCTGCATAATAATCACTCCTATCTCAATTGAAAATCACATTATGAGTGGATACATAAGAATACCCTTTTAAACGTCTCAGATTATATGGATGCAAACTTGCATTGAAATGCTTAAGTGTATTTGTGAAGCAATTGTTGATGTGATCAAACACAATTCACTTATCTGTAACTTACGTAGAGGATTTATCAAGCTTATGACATGAGCCTTGAGTTTGAAAGCCAGCAGCAGGTTGCCAGCTGCAGCCTGAGCTCATCATGAACACTTTAACAATTCCTTATGACAAAGGGACTGAGTTCAGATCCTCCTGGATCACCAGGCCTTACAGATTCTCAGTATGGGGCACAATAAGTACACCTCTCAGTCATGACTAACCTGGCTAGTTTTCATCAGTCCAGCAACCAGCACTCTGAGATCCTGAAATTATAATGCTGTCATATCCTTGAGAAAGGATACAAAAATTAAATGGGTAAAATCTCAACAGATAACAATCTCTTAATCACTGCTGTCTAAAAAAGAAAGCAATGTTACTGAACTGATATCCTGAACTGGTTTCATCATTCTCTGACCAATTCCCATTTAAAAGATTATTCTATTTAGAGTCTGCTGGTGTTTCAAATATCTTGTTTACAAAAAACATTAAGACACATCTATAATTTGGAGTCCTTTTATTATTAATTTACCATTTTATTATTATTATTTGTGCAATGCTTTAATCTTTACAGAATTTGCTTACGTATTTTGTCTACCTATTTTAAATCTTTGACACAGAATCCAGCATCTTCATCTTAGTTTCCTGTTTCCTCTTCAAAGTATCATATTTTACTCTTTTAATTTGTTCTTATAAATTTAGAAATCCCTTATTCTTTCTAGATTCTGTATTTCTATAGCTGCTCCCCATTCACTTTATTTCCTTCTTTTCAGTGTGTTTTTCTTTCTTACCCATTATTGTACTACTTTTTCCACATTTAGATTCTCTTGCCCTGAAAGGGCACCTTCTTCTTTTCCCTGCTTGGGTTTTTTGGCCTCTATGTTAAGTACTCTGATATAAATGTGTGTCTTCTCCTCGTCTTGGCATGTCTAAATAATTTATTTTGCCCTCGCCACAACATCTGCAAACACTGTGAAACAAGACCTTATACAAATCTCATTTCTCAAAATTGCATCTGGTCGTGTTCTCTCTCCTGTGCTCTTGCATACATGGAAGTTATACTTTTTTTCCAATTCCAAAAGCCCACAATCCTGCCAATTCTACAATAACACTAATGGTCCCACAGATGTTAGCAGCTTATTGGCACTATTACCCTCCACAAAAATTATTCCTAATGGTAAAAATTGATTTTTTAAAACTGGGAAGTGACTTTATATGAGTCAAAAGCAATAGTCTTTTTATTCACCCTACTTTCTGAAGTCTAAATCCAGCAAAACTCTTAAGTGCTTGTTTTAAATTAGCAGAAATACCCAAAGATAAGTACTCTGCTGACATGAACTATATAAGCAGATTGCTATGCTTTGGTGGTACTAGCTTTCCTCACCTTTTTCTCTCTTTTTGTTTCTGGAAGAACAGATTTTGCTGACTAGTTTCACTGTTGTTACCAGTAGCTATAACGTCTATGGAGATAAATACACATGAACATGAAAGATAAGGCATTATTTCAGGTAAGATATGTCCATCTGCTTTATCTACTAGTAACTCATGCACTAGACTGACCTCCAGCAGAGTCTGGGTTCTCATGCAGTTACTTGAAAAAGGGCATATCATCGAAAATGCAAGAAGATGGTACTTAACTATGAAAAATAACACCACAATGCTTCATTTATATTAACTCCACCAAATGTAACGCACTGAAATTGATAGCGCCCTCCTTTCCTAAACATAATAAATAAGTCCTTTTTCCTTCAACAACTCTGATAATTGCCTTTATCTTGCATAACCAGAGCCCTATATAGCAACAAAATAAAAATGTAGAGAAATACATATGACTGGTTAAACAAATTATATACTCTATAAGTTGTGTAGGAATCTGAGCCTTTCTTTACATTATTTGATAATTTAAGAGTTTCAGTTTAAATCCAAGGATTGGAAGCCGTATGAGAAGCAGCTGAAGTCACTTGCTTTGTTCAGCCTGGAGAAGAGGAGACTGAGAGGAGATCCCATTGCAGTCTAGAACTTCCTCACAAGGGGAAGAAGAGGGGCAGGCACTGATCTCTTCTCTCTGGTGACCAATAATAGGACCAGAGGAAATGGCAGGAAGATGTGTCAGGGGAGGTTTAGGTTGGACCTTAGGAAAAGGTTCTTCACCCAGAGGGTGGTGGAGCACTGGTACAGGCTGCCCAGAGACAGGGTCATGGCACCAAACCTGACAATATTCAAGAAGCATTTGGACAACATGTGCCCTCAGACACATGGTCTGAATCTTGGGATTGTCCTGTGCTAGGGCAACTGTTGGACTCAATGATCCTTGTGGGTCCCTTCCAACTCACACCATTCTATGATTGGGCTAGACCACTGAAAATCTGATTCTGAGAATTCTCATGCAAGTGCAGTAAGAGTCATAAAGTGAATATTTTTCAACCCTTGTTGTTACTGAAAATAAAAACGTGACCCTCAGGCTTAGTGGGAAGGACACACAGGACTCTCGCCCCTCCCCATTTATCTGAGGACCTCTTGAGCAATCATTTCACTCTGGCTTCTCTCTCTATTAGACAGATATCCAGATTTCCCTAAGGTGACAAATAGTTTTTACCCTCTCTCATACTTGCTAGCAAATGAATTAACTATAGTCAGAATGAAAATTGGATGTTGCAAATAAAAATAAAAGTGAGTTCTTAATACTATGTAAGGATGAACTGACCATATTAAAATATGTCTACAATGCAAATCCCTTTCTGAAAAATTTCCTCAAAAAAAGACCTTTAGTGATGAGACTAATTAATGAAATTACATTAATTAAAAAATAACCAGTTATAATTTAACTAAAGAAGACAATAATTACTTCTTTAGTATGTTACAAATACTGGGTGTACATTTTCTTTTGCTTTCTTCAAAACAAATCGTATCAGAAACATAAGATTTTACATTCATTGTAATCCAACTTCAAATTTTCTTTCATTCTTTTTTTCTTTTTACCTCAAACAGGATACATGGTGCGTCCTAGAGAATCATATCCTCACAGCAAAGGTTTTTAACAACACCTAGATGTATATTTTTTCCAGTTGCACAGTATTTTTTATAAAAATCTTTGTAATTCACCTTAATTCACTCTTAATAGGTAGAATTAGGAAAATTAGAGTGTAAAACTAAGGACAAAATATTGACTTACATTTTAGAAACTCATCTGGGACTCAAAACACCTTGGTTTAGTGGGAAAGGTGATTTATTTCCAGTACCTCATGTTGTAACAATTCTTTCCTTACAATAAAAATGAATACACCCATAGCTGTGAATCCATACACAGCATTCCAGGTATGGCTGCATAAAAAGGGAAAAAGACAAAGTGTCAAAGGTGACCAATTTGAAATATAACATTACACTATTCTGATGTGATCTTGGGAAAGATACAGGTTTCCAGGTTGTTTAAAGTATTTAAATGCCCAACTTTGCAATGTCTGAGAGATTTGGTAAAATATCTTATCAGTCACCTGTGCACTAATGAATTTCACTCAATTCTAATATCTTTATTATCTAGATATAAATTATAAAAAAAAATTGAAATAGGGAAAAAAAAAATCTGGCTAAGGTTCACTGCACCATTAAAGAGCCAGAAGATCTCAGTCCATCAAGACAACAAAGGTCTAAATACAAAAGCAAAGTCTATAAGGAAATACACAGCCTAAAAAGCTATTATGTAAAGTCAAGGCAGCTCAAGCTCTGATTCTGTTGTGCAGATAGGAAGATGAGTCATGTTTCCTCCCAAGTACGGAGTGACTGGGGCAAACTGATGAGGAAAGAGCTGAACTTATCGGGACTGCAAGCTTTTATCAAACCAGCTGGGGCCACCAAGCACATCAGTTTTTATGTTACTCAACTTCCCAGCCTCTATTAAGGAACAATAGGCCCAGAGAACTAGAGAGGTTTTATTGGAAGTCTGACTTCAGAGATCTAAATGTTGAAAGTCACATCATGCAAAAGAAAAAAAAAAAAATTAATTATCTCTTGCTTCTTTTGCAATGCTTCACCGCCCACCTATAAAATGTGAACAGCAGTACTTCCTCTATACCTCAAAGGAATATTGTATGAATTCATTAGAGAGTGTAAATATATAAAACTATAATAAGCAGGGCTGAATGAATAGCAAAACCTGAAAGAGAGAGACTAGAGTGCATGCATTCTGTCCCTAGCTCATGCATGAGGCCACTTGGATATGCCAGATGCTCTAGTTGCAAAGCAAAGTACTGTAATTGAGGACTTTATGAATTTAAGATTAGAGAATGCTTAGACATGAGGGCAGTACCACAGAGAGTTTACATCTGACTTCATAGTCAGAAAAATGATTCTGTAGCTAATGGAGGAGCAGAGGGAGGGAAAAGTAAAAGAATAATGTAACAACACAAAGTGCTGATAACCTATGTGGGCAATTACTATTGTGTCACTGAACTACTGTTCAACTTGAGAAAAGAGCATGAATTTTATCTTTGGTAAAAGAAAATTAATGAAAAGTTATAGATATTTTTGTTGAAACTAACTAGTATTCTGTTGCAGAAAATCTTTTAGATATAATGCATTCATAAAAGAAATTCAAAACCATTAATTTCATGGCTCATGCAACATTTCATGGGTTTGATCTTATGATATCCCTGATTTATATAAGACTATAAGTCATATCAGATAAGAAATCAAAACATTGCTAATATTTTTTCACGTTAAAAGAAGATTTTTGTGTATGACAACTTCATAACCTGGTAGTTTCATTATGTAATATAAATGTTGTTTATATTCATATCAGCCAATATTAAGGTGCTCAAGCTTATGTTTCTGGAGAAGGGAAAGGGGAAAACTATGCTACAATTCTAAAGTCTTTCTCTTGGTTTAGTTTCTTTAAAAAATGTCACCGTTACATGCTACTTTTGACTGAATGTGCCATCAATTGAATGTGTCTATGGCAGTTAAGGATAAGATGCAATTAAAGTTATATGCCCCAAATCTGAAAGAAAATCTGTTTTGGTTTTCCATTTTCTATTTGATTTTAAGTGATTTTACACAGTCACTTAACCCTCCTTTGTCCTTCTCATTAAGATATTTTAAACATTTAGCTTGATGTTGCCATATTTGTAGCTGCAGTGTTAAAATGTGCTTTAATAAAATAGCATAAATTAATCAATTTACCAAATCTGTAGTTTAAAGTTTCTATCAAAAGACTCACTATACATGTGAAGACAAGCACAAAACTGTACATTAAGATGGAGAATGCCACTGGAGAAGACAGCTACTGAAAAGCAAGAGGTTAAAAAAACCCATACAGTAACCAGGAAGAGTACTAGATAAGAAAATAAATATCTCAATGGCCTTCCAACATTGTCATTTACAGCATATATACTAGATAGAAAAATGACCAAGAACATACAAACACGGTAAATGTTAGTGAAAAAAAGTCAGTGAAAAATATAGAGTTCTAATGGAGCAGTCCTAGGAAAGCCAAGGAAGTTAATACAAGTTGGTGAATTTCTACAATATTACTAAAACTATCTCTATATGCAATAATGAAAAAGGTATACTGTTTCTCAGGAGATTTCATTAGAAAGTTATTATGTCCTAAATCAAACTCGTAAATGTAGATCTAAAATAGAAAATTACTGTCCATGTTCTGGCTTTCCACAGTTCAGCTAGGAAATAATTAGGAAGATGGCAAAACAATTCTTCCACCCAAGAGTTTTTATCCCAGAGGGGAAAAAAATAAAAAATAAAAAAATGTACAACTCTGATTCTCTTGATACTCACAGAGGCCTATTTTTTTTTGGTCATATCTGAATCTTTAATGAACATTTGAATCTAATAATTTATCTTCTGAAAGCACTAAACAAATACTACTCTCAGGGATCTTATGATGCTTTTCCCAGAATCCTTGGGGAAAAGAAAGTGATCACATTTATGATTATTGTAAAGGACACAAATTCAATTTCTGTAGCACGTAAATGTGCTAAAATGCAATACAACACAGTATAACAATATTAGTCCAGATAGTTCTGTTGGCTGAAGAGACCACCTTCACACAATTCTGTCTTACTGTAATACATGAAATGGATTGTGAACCAGACAAGATCTTACAGAATTAACTCTTTGCATTTGTTTCCTTAAATCTAGATTTCAATCTAATATAATCTAGTTTTAAGTGTTATGGGGTTAACAAATAGTTCAGTTACAAGAATGGAGTGGACAGCTTAATGACAGCCTGTTCATTTTATGAGGAAACATCTCTGTCCAGAGATGATTTTCATCACTTTAATCAATGTTTCAGTTCAGGTATCATTGACCTTTCATGCCATATGCCCTAGTGAAACTAAATGCTGTAAAAGAACAAGCACAATTGGCACATTAATCACAGCATCCAATATTAAGCTTGGTCTTGTAAGTAAGAAGACACAAGAGGAGCTGGAATTTAAATTATAAAAGAGTTAAATAAGTTAAATAGTGTATAACAGTGTCAAGTGATGCAGAAAAGAGAATGCAAACATTAAAAAAAAATCAGATAATAATAGTGGCATGTTATAAAACAAGACAGATTATAATTCAGACAGATCTTTGCCTTGAAGGAAGTCATGTTATTTGTTATCTTTGAAAATAAGTGTAAAATGGGGCTTATCTCCTCTTGTTAATCAAGAGTAAATTAGATTCACTTTACTGTGCTATAAAGAAATCCCCTCCTAACAGATGTTATTTAAGGTATAATATTTTATTACATCAGACGCCTTTGGTATTTGTTCATATAGTCAACTAGAATCAGTTTTGTTTATGGATATGCCAGCAGACATATACATAACATGTTGCTTTCAAGCAGTACTTTCATGATACAGTTTAAAGTGAATAATTCAGCATATAATTAAATTTTTTTGGTCCTCTAATGGCCTAGAAAGTTCACATTATGTACAATTTCTTTTGAAACTATTATAGATGTTCAGTGCATAATCTAGTATTAATGGAATCTGATTTGATTTTGTTTCTATTTTAATGTCAGAAAAGATAAAGAAAAAAGTTACTATTTCCCTATCGAGACGTCTATGAAGATCTTTGTTGATCTTTACTTTAACCCAGTTGCAGAAAAACTTTAATTTATGAAGTCTGAAACTACATTTTCAGTATATCTATATTTGCTGCACTTCATGTGAAGACCATAAAAATTACAGTAATTTTATAAGATGTAATCCCTCAAATGAATGTCAAAATCTAAAAAAATGCAACTACATTAAGGAAATACAGTGAATCACAGAATCATAGTGGTAGGAAAAGACCTCTAAGATCACTGAGTCCAATCATATTGATACCACAGAACAAATACTTCTTTGATGGAGGTTTCAGTTCTTTCCATAATAGGACACACATATTTCATGTGTGGCTTGAACGAAAAATGTCTATCTTACTAATGTTTTATTTTTCTAGCTCAAAATAGTCCTATAACCTTATTACAGGGCACTGTACCTCAGCCCATGGTCTGTGGAATACCTATGATCCAAATGTCTTTAGAGGGAAGGGAAA
>NW_010289413.1:26489-36417 GCF_000700745.2 Antrostomus carolinensis
AGGAATAAAACAAAATTAAAGTAATAAATATTTGAAAGTTTAACTCATTTTTTATTTTATTGCCAATTAAACCTATTGAGACAACCATGCACAAGTTAATTCTAATGTTAATAATGTCTTTCTTGGGTTTTAAAAGTTGAAATGCCCTTACTCTAATTAGAAAGGAGGAGTTTTATAGTATTTATTTTCAGTTCTTCAACATTTTCATTTCCTTTATTTGCTGCTATTAGTTTTGACAACATTATTTTTATTTCAATAGGATAGATTTGCAGCATTTGAAAAGGTGTAAGCTTACATTGCAAATGCATGTATAAAGATTGATTAGGAGTATAGTCAACTTCATCCACTAGCATTATCAATGCATATATCTGAGAAGTTGGACAAAAACTGATAATTAATCTTTTATTACAAATAACATACTCTGGACTTCATTAACATTGAAACATTTCAGTGTATTCCATCTCCAATTCTGTTTAACCAGGAGGTCCTCAGCGGCAACAGTAAAATTTCTGATGTATTATTCCAACCCAAAAGAACTTAACAAACCTGCTTCAAACAAATTATTCCTGTTAATTTATGATGTTGCACAGCAAAGAAATAATCGATATAAAGATGAAGACAGAAAAGCAGAAAACCTAACAAGGTAAAATACTTCTAATCCTTCTTGTAGTAAACCTGATACACATGCAACAGCTTGTTTTCCTGGGAGAATCTCTGTGAAATCCAGATATCTTCAACCTCCAGCAATATATAAGCTATTACCATTACACATAGGATGGGCATGTTGATTAGGACTGGTTGAATATAAAGCCCAAAAGTAATGCCATTGCCAAAATATTTACTGGAGGAAAAATTACTTTAGAAGGCTTGAGGAACAAGCCTCTAGAAAGTTTGCACAGTTTTCTTCTTTCATTTAAGTCAAAATACTATCAGCAAGTATTATGCCCATTACAGTAAGAGAAACTGAGTAGCAATTCAAAATTTTACCTGCAACCAGAAAGCATTGATGTTTTAATTAGAAATTTTTCCATTAAATATTTCTAATTTTCAAATGACTGGTTTTGTATGAAAATGCAGGTAAATTTTAATTTTATTCACAATTTAATTTTATTCCAAAAGGTCTGGGTGCTCCAAGTTCTGATTCTCTAGGTTCCTGTGATTTTATAGTGCATCTCATTCATGATGAATTTTTAAATCAATCTCACAAAGTATGCAAGTGTTAAAAGTTTCGAAGTAGGTCACTGACAGGCTGATGTGTGTAGAGAGGATGGGTGGTTCGAATAACGTAGGTCAACAGTTCCCTTATTATAGGAAGACTGAGAAACTGTGGGCGTAGTTACTTTGGAGGACATAGTTGGATCAAATAAAATACCCACCTACGCCAGTATCCCGTCTCCTCCAGTGATCAACAAAGTGTGACTGGGGGAAGAGTAGAACAGGGCAAGCATTCAGTGATTTTTCCCGAGAATATTCTCCCATCTCCCACCCTTCAACAATTTGTGCATTAGGCCTTTCCTGAGTTAGATATAAGGTTTTGCTGTTACTAAATCTTAAGATTTTTTTCTGCCACAAAAGAAAAGCAGTTAGAAAATTCCTGCTTAAAAAAAACCAACCAAACAAAAAAAACCCCTTGCTCCACAGGTCAGGACAGGATTTGTTTTCCTTTCTCTATACTACAAAGAGTAGTATACTACTATATCTACAAGGATCATATATTAAATTAAGGAGTACTGACAGTAGCTCATACGAAAAAACCTCTGAGCAATGAGTACATATGCATACAAACTAAATAATTTATTGTCCATTATTCTTTTTTCTAAAAAGCTTCAATTCCCTAATCAGGAAGTTGAAACAGTGTCACCTGACTTATGCAGCCAGCAAACATAATTATAAGCAGAAAATAGAAAAAGTGAAAAATCTGACTGAATATTCCACAGATCAACCAAATGACAAACATGGGGTTTTGTCCACAGACTCAGTAGGTGCTTGTATTCTCACAAATACGGCAGACAGTTAATTTAGGTGTAGAATTCAAGACTGTCCCATGGATAATACACAGAGTAAAAAAAAAAAATAAAGCTGAATGTAGCTTTATTGGCAATGTAGTAATTAAACAAGGTCTATCAGATGAGTAAGATTGTACATAGAGTAATTACTGATTATAAAGGGGTTTTATTTGGACATGACAATACAGTGTATTGACACATGTACTTAGATATCTGGGCAAGTTTTCTTTTACCTTATTAATTTATATCCTAATAAGTTATAGCTGCATCTCTAAGCAGGACATCCCACTGACTTGAAAGAGATTTGGCACAGACTGACTACAACCACTGATGAGTAAAATGACACAAAAAGCAATTTTAACATCTTTTATTGAAAATAAAAAGGAGGGGATTAAAAAAAAAAAGTACAGAAAAATAATCTGGATCTGAAACAAATGTTCCACATCAATATTAGGAGAAGAGAAATAGAAACTATTCAGTACAACTGACTAAAAGACAAGATGCTTCAAAGGAATATTGAGATTTTAGAAGAATTTTGGAATGAAATAACTCTTTTGAAAATGTTAGTGAAGAAGGAAAAAAACAACGGATAACCCAACAATAAAATCCAGTGTTTCCTACTGGCAATGGTCTTGCCTTGTCCCTGTATGGCTAAGCAGTGGTTAGAACACTCATCTGGGCCACAGAAAACAGGCGAATGTTTGCCTTATTCAATTACAGGATTTAATCTGTTTATTTTTTATACTATAAGGCCTGTGACCACAGAACTCAAAAGTAAATGCCTTTGTTCAATATTTTATGTTACTGTACCTTTGAAAAATAATTCAATACTACCTCTTGTAAAGAAATACTCTCTGTTTTCTGATGTTTATGATTCTTCTTTGCAAGTGTCCTATTTCAAAAGACTTTTATGCAAATAGGAATCCCTGCTCTGTCAACTGGAACTGAGATTTCAGCCTGTGACTTGTATATCAGAGGTGATCATTTTGGTTCCTGCATATCCACAGACATCCACGCACAGCCCATACCATAACACTCAAACTATCCTACTGCTGACAATGCTTCCTGATATTCCTTTTTGAAATATAAAAATTGGGGGTAAAAAAGCCCCCAAAACTATCATTAAAAAACCCCCTCAAACCAAACCGGCATTTTCTGGCTAGTCATATTCTCTTATTGCAAGTATTATTTATAAATACAATTAGAATTACTATGTAAAGCAAACACCTTCCTGCTAAAGAGTTTTCTTTTAATATTACATCAACCTCAACTCTAATTAACTTTGGAGTTACAGCAGTCTTTGGGACAATTTACTACCAATGTGTACATTTTTGCCTTGAGTAACTCCATTATGAAATAATCTAAGCATTAAGAATTTAGCACAGTTAACAAGGCTTTGCTAGAGTAGACCAAATCAGTGAGTGAGATTATTTATTTGAGCAATCTGCTCACCTGTTCAAAGGCTACTGGAAAGTCCACTTCAAAATTTGCTATCACTGTCGTTTATAACAAAGCGTAAGTCTTTACACAAAAATACACACACAATCCCAGATGTCAAAGGTGCAATAAATTCATCTTTTACTTAAAGTTATACATGAAAGTTAAATTTTTGAAACAACAACAACAAAGCCATAAAAAACCCCATCAACTTGTTCCCTTTGAAACAATTTCAAAACACTTTTTTTTGAGGAAGTTTTAATTTTGACAAATTATAAATAGTTCACTATATTTTAAAAAATTACAGTTGAATTTATCTTTACTATAAAGTAAAAGATATTTTTTAATTAAAATTATTGTCTATTGCATGAATTCTTCAAGTATTTGCAATATGACTAATCTGTGCAAGCTACTGTACACTGCAAGTTCTCTTTTGTTTCCCAAAATGGCCCCAGTTCACTCATGATGTAGTAGCCTCAACATTGGCATTCTTATTAAAGCTGAAAACACCCATTTTTACCGTTGCTGCTCTTCAATGTTGTAGTTGAGGAGACAAATTTTATTAATTTTTAATATAACAGTCAATAACATTCAATAACATTATTGCCATTTATCTGAAAATTAAGTAAGTACTGACTTTCATGCTGGTCCTTGCTGAATCAGAAAATAATACAGCTTGGTCTAAGCAAGGAAGAGAACCTTTTAGTTGTCCTTCCACTAAAACCCAAATACATTCTCTGACACTGAAAAACTGTGTCAGTTTTGTAATTTAGATTGCTTATGGTCAGATATTTTGGATATAACTAGTGAACTACCAGTTTATTACATTTCAAATCTGTTTACTTTTATCAAATTTATTGCAGCTTTCACTGAAATAAGAATGAATGCTTTTCTTACACTGCAAAGTGCCTTTCAAATATAATACCTTCTAGCACTGTGAAACTATCTGAAATGTAAGAGATTTAAAGCAGTGTGACAAACTCTCAGATGGTCTTCAAAACATATAATAGGTCCTGTTTCAAATCTGACTGCCTAAAATTAGATACTTAAACACTTATTTCAGAGCTCTAGATTTTGAAGCACTTAGGAATGATCAGAACCCAATATTTTGGTTTGCTGATACCGGAGCATAATTTCACACCAGCTATAAATTCAGACACTTCATTCTGCTTGAAACTAGGACAACCACTGTCAAGAATCTGTGACAGTGAAAACTTAGTTTAGTTGCCCCAAAACAGTCCTTAATAATTTCTTCAGTTGAGGAAACAATTTGTTCTGCTTTCCTTGCTCATTTTCTTACTCATTACTGGATAAGCCCTCCTTAGTTTCTCTTTCGCTGAGGTCTACCAGGTTGCTTGGTCCCTGTGCTATATATGAATACATGTTGAAAAATATACACCACATCAAAAATCAGGAGGCACTGCTATATGTGGTAGAGAAACAGATATCTTCAGGAAAGGAGGGAAAATATCACTTATGTTAAAGAAAAAAGCTGCGGGAAAGTTCTACAGAACAGGTCAAAAGAAGAAAATATAAGAAATTGAAAATACTACTGAACAATTATCATTTATATTGAGTTCTCGGAGTCTGGGTGTCACAAATGAGCAATGTTAACACAAGTAAAAGTGTGATTCAGAGATGTGGGTACAAAACCAGTAGCAAATTCACTGCTGATTCCAGCAATTTTACACATTTAATAAGCCAAAGCCCAGCAGACTAAGACTGATCAATGGACATACCATACACCAGCTGCCACTTGAAATTCTTACGCACCTTAGCAATGAGTGTGCAAGTATCAGTGAATAAAGTGGCATGTATTACTATCTGAAAAATTTTACACCAGCTGTTTTAGACAGTTTTGCACGGTAATTATTCCCCTACTTCAGCATCTTTCTAAGGACAACCTAGGGAAGTGAGATGCATAACTCAGAGACATTCAGGTGTTTTAAGATCTTAATGAAAGCATACATAGACATTGTATCTTGCTTTTGTTGTCTCTGTAGGAGAGACAGATTTAAACCAAGCTCAAAAAACTCTTTACATTCCCTCTTCCAAGACAACATCCCTTCTTTGTGAATTCACTTATTTACTATGGGCTTTACTGTAGGGCAAGTGGATGACCTACCATAACAAAAGAGATAACTCCTTGTGCTGGGAACTGTAATATAAAAGCACAGTAAAACACAGCTCCGTCTGCTTGTTTGATGAAGATTTTTATTTTAAATTTTTTAACCAGTCATATTCAAAGTAAGAATAACCTCAGATGAGTTCTGATGTCATCTGCACTACCCAAAATTGAATCCTTACTTTCTTAAAACCATCAGGTGACACTACTGAAAATCTAATGCAAATAAACACAGAATCGAACTGTGTATTTCCAGTCATCCAAAAGCTTTCAAAGCCACGACTTCTAATAATCCTAAGATTAAGTGATCATTTAGTAGCAGTTATTTCAAGGTAACCAAAATTAAGGTAAGGTGATCTAATTGATTTAAAAATAACACATAATTCTAAATTAAAAGAAAAAACAAAACAAAACAAAAAAAGAGGGCTTTTAGCTATAATTTGTTTTTCTGATTTTTTTAATACCACTGAGAAGTGGTCACATTTATCTACCCAATGTAGTGACAGATATATTCTTCTCTTCCCAAGTAACAGCATGGAGTACATGATAGCTCTATGGCAAATTGAGTACAAGTTCTGTTACTTCAGTTTAGCAATCCACAAATTCTAAACTCTAAAATGCAAAACACCAGGGTTAGCACATATCATCAACAAAGGGCCTGGCAAACAACTAGATATTTACCCTGCAAATTAGCTGCATTTTAAGCACTCTTAAATGGATGAAAAAGACAATCTTATGCATGTAAATCCATACAACTAATTTCATCTGCTTGTGAAGATGTGTAGTACCTAAAGGCTGAGAGATTTGGAATTGTTCAGCCTGGAGAAGAGAAGACTCCAAGGAGATCTTTTTGTAGCCTTTCAATACATGAAGGGGGCATATAAGAACGATGGGGAAAAATATTTTTTCAGGGCCTTTAGTGACAGGACAAGGGTTAATGGTTTTAAACTAAAAGACAGTAGATGCAAGGAAGAAATATTTTATAATGAGGGTGGTGAAACACTGGAACAGGTTACCCAGAGAGATGGTAGGTGCCCCATCCCTGGAAACATTCAAAGTCATGTTGGATGGGGCTCTGAGCAACCTGATCTAGTTGAAGGTGTCCCTGCTCACTACAGGGGGGTTGGATTAGATGACATTTAAAGGTCTTTTCCAACCCAAACCATTCTGTGATTCTATGATAATTAAACAGTGTAAGAAAAGGATTTTATCTAATGTAATTATGCCCAGTAGATGAACAGCAGCTACCAGTTTCTTTTATGTGGTTTGCTTTCTGACCTGATAATTTTCAGAAAGCACGGCTCCAGAAATGGGAGGTATTCTTAATAATTGTGTGGTAAATTGTCTTAACATGTTTTAATTCTAATTGTTTTACTGTTATTTCTTGCTAAAACTGGTAATTTTTACCAGAGGAAAATACTGCACAAATGTACTGAGTGAATGGGTGCAGAGGTTACTGCTCACAGCACTAAAATGCATCTTAGTCCTCCCTAAAACAAGGTCCATAATTGAAAATTAAAATCCAAATAATCAACATTGTAGCTGACAAAACCTAGCAAGATAATTTAACCATTAGGATGGCTTCAAGACAAATTAAATATTGAGAGAGATAATAAAATACTGACAATTTTCTCCACTTTCCATTTATTCTGCTCACTGAGGCTCACACCCTCAAGTGAGCTAAGGGAATAGGAACTTTCATAGAAGTAGCTCTGTGCTGTTGGTTCCTTACCACCTCTGCCTGTCTTTATTCCACTGCTGCCCTTTCAGGTGTAAAGCTTCAAGGGACACAGAGTCAAATACTGTTTTGAGGATAGCTGTGGTACAGTATTTGTTAACTGAGATATGCTGGCAGAAGCACCCTCCCAGTTACTCTCTAGCTGTCATACCATCTCCTCTATTTCGTTGCTACCTCTCTTTTTCTCAGCCCTTGGCTCCTCATACAAAGAAGGATATTATATCAAATATGATAACAAGTACCAAAGATAGAACTTCAGTTTGCCTAGTGCTAATAAAAAGCATACTAAGAAAGTTATTTTAACTGCCTGCACATTTGCATGGTAACACATACTGAATTATCTATAAAACCCTTCTTCTGTTGCACAGAGGATAACTATCACCTATAAAATGAGCAAGCCAGGTAGGGTGGAATAAAGAAGGTGACCTTAAATGACCTTACAGAAGAAATGGCTAATGCTTTTTTAGGAGTTAGGAAGACCTAATTAAATTCAACATGCAATGAATGAAGTCTGTTAGTATGGAAAAAGTGTTTTGTTGGGGAATTAAGTGCTCTAGTAACCAACAGAAGGTGGAAATAACTATGATAATTATAGAATCATAGAATCATAGAATGGTTGGGATTGGAAGGGACCGTAAAGATCATCTAGTTCCAACCCCCCTGCCATCAGCAGGGACACCTTCCACTAGATCAGGTTGCTCAAAGCCTCATCCAGCCTGGCCTGGAACACTTCCAGGGAGGGGGCATCCACAACTTCCTTGGGCGACTTCTTCCAGGGTCTGACCACCCTCATAGTGAAAAACTTCTTCCTAATATCTAATCTAAACCTCCCCTCTTTCAGTTTAAACCCATTTCCCCTTGTTCTGTCATTAGTTGCCCTTATGAAAAGTCCCTCCCCAGCTTTCTTGTAGGCCCCCTTCAGGTACTGGAAGGCCGCTATAAGATCTCCCGGAGCCTTCTCTTTTTCAGGCTGAACAGTCCCAACTCTTTCAGCCTGTCCTCATAGGAGAGGTGCTCCAGCCCTCGGAAAATATAGGTACAGAAAGGTATAAGGAAATATCACAGAACGTCTTCTGTGTTTTTCCTTGAATTTTTGAGTTTACAAAGTTTGACGCTTGGTAGATTTGTCATTGTGACTAATTTATGAGTTCCTTTTCTAGTACCTAACAATCACTGTAGCATATTCCCATCACCTTTTTGAGCCTTCCCTGTAACCTAACCCACTTTTGATTGCCCTGTTACCCAGCTAGGTAGGAAACAGCATGAACTGGGGTTGTCTTAGATTCAGTGTAAACCGAGCAGTCATCTGCCTGCTCTCAGCTTTTGGACATGTCAAAAAGAACAAGCTTCTACCTGTTGGGAGGCTCTATTTTTTTCTTTTTTTTTCTCATTGTAAGAAACTTTTTTTTTTTTTTTAACCTCTACCTCTCTGTTAAATCATGTTGAAGATGCTAAATAAGCTCAAACATAATAGGGGAATACATAGATGGATATGCAAAGACCAAATGTATGTATAAATCTCATTTTCTAAGGAATCCAACCATAGCTTTTTAAGCAACAACACTGATTTCATGGTAGGAATTTGAATTCATTAAGGAAAAAAGTAAAGGCATAAAAATTACATTGAGTTTGTAATTGAGAGCCAGAATACTACTGTTGCTTAAATTCTTAAAATCATTAATGTCTCAGTTATTTCAACACTAGAAAGATTACTGGATGGTTAGTTTTGTTCTGCAGAGAACATATTATATTTCCTTTTCTTATACAAACCTTTTATTTCCAAACCAAACCTTTTGCTCCATAGGACAGCATGTTCTGGAAACTTTGAAGAAGTCACTAAATTAGGTCTTCCTAAAGGTGGTGGAAGACATTCACTTCTGAAAGAATACTTAGAGCAACAAAACGTTTGGGTCTCAGAGGACAAAAACAATAGTCTTTCAATTTATGAAGACAACATAAAGCCACCATGGAGGTATCTTAAAGATTGTGATGAATTTTTTTACTGTTAAAAGACAGTGGACTGAACTGAAGTCACATTAACAGCTTAGTCTAACAGGGAAATTATTTTGGGAACTAGAAAGGGCAAATTGTTTGAGGTTACTTCTCTGTCAGGTTTAAAATTAATACATTCTTTAGCTTTCAGGGCACTGTGAAACCTGTGTGGCATCTTTTCTTTCTCTTCACATCAGTCTGTATTCTTCTCTTAGGCCTCCCATCTAGATGGGATTAATAGTTTTCACCTGTGCTCAGATGCACATGGAATTAGATAAAAGGACTAATCTGACAGGTCTGTAGACAAGGCCTATGATCTTCATCATTTCAGTCTTATGTAAGGCAGCAAATTAATTAAAATATAATTTCAGGGACAATGGTTATTTGGAGGCAAACAAATAATCGTATATGGACCATACTTTAAGTTAGGACATCCATATAGCAACTGAAATACTGGGGAGAGTCAAAAACAAGACATCTTGAAACAATACCTTTGCTATGTTTCCAGAACATGGATTATGTAACAATAAATAATAAAACAGATTTTCTTCTTGCTATATTTAGGGCCAGATAGTTTTCTGCTAATGAAAAGTAATGAAAGAGTCCTCTGAGACAACATTGCTCTTTCCC
>NW_010289413.1:36437-54479 GCF_000700745.2 Antrostomus carolinensis
CCTGAAGTCGCAGGATCCAGATAGGCTCTCACCTGCAGGTACACAAATGTCACGAATCCTGATTTAGGATCATGCTGACTACACCAGTTTTCAGAAAGATGACCTAGAAAATGGATACATATGGCATAATATATAATCCCTAGTAAGCAAACCATTTGCTAATATTATCAACACTGTGGGATTCTACCCTTTCAGCTTTCTATTGTATATACTCTGCAGGTAATATCTGAATCCATCCATGTTCATGACCTCTCATCTGTATTGCTTTCTTCTTTACTTACTCCCCGCATTGTGTAAATAAGATTTTAAATAAAATCAAGCCACGTGAAGAACATGGGAAACCTACTTTTTGTGACACTATCTACACCTATATGGCCTCAACATGCTGCCCTACAGCTTTATTATCCCTAATGGATTACATGCCTCAAGCTTCTGTCTCAGGCCATGAAGCAGCATTTTCAGCACAACCCAGTATATAGGAAGACATGGTAAATGGCAGCTGGCTCAATGAGATATTTTTTGTTTGGTGTCATAAGGACTCCACTATGAAAGAACTCATAGACACAAGGAAGTTAATCAGCTGCAGTCTTCCGATTAAACTGAAACCGGACAAAATCTGATTTTCAGCACATGGAAAAATAATAAGAGTAATTATGTTGAGAGTAACTATGCCAGATGGAAGTATTAGATGCAGTTTTACACATTTCATTTAATTCAATATAGAGTCAAATGTATTTGGAAAATAATAACATACTCCTCCTTTTTCTGACTAATGCCTTACATTTGAACTTACTATCCATAGGTTGTGTCCATATAAGCAAATGAAATATTATACAGATCAATACATAAACATATTCCATATAATGATCAAGCCACATTCAGAAAACTAGGATTTGTAGAAAAATAGTGAGGATAATTTTCCTTGGTGAGAAATATTCATTGAAGTATCTGCCAGGACGCTCAATTAGCAGTTTTAAACTTGCCAACTTACTTCACATAGCCAAGTGTTCAAAATTAGATTCTCCTTCTCTGTCTTCCCTATTTAAAGCCTTTATGCCCCATCCTATTTAGCAATACAAGAAACAGTATTTATTTGTTCACTTACACAAAGCCTCCCTAAACTAAGGAATGGTCAAGCTACTGGAACAATTTTTTAGCTATGCACTATTTGGTACAGATTTACTTGGCTCAGAAGGCCACAGACCTCCTTGGAATTCCCCTGTTCTGGCAGTCACAACAGCAATAACGTGACATAGAAGATCCTGTGTGGCTCTGTAGCCACAGCTACAGCCAGGGTTTTCACAGTATTAGGAGTACAATTGCAGCTAATATGGTCGGCACTGAAAAAATTAATCCTTTTCTGAGGCTACTGGTTTACAGTTAACAAATTTCAAATGATGCAGGCACACAGCATCACTTGCAAAGTTATTGTTTTTGTTTATTATGAGACAGAGCAACACCTGGAGAGCATTCAAAAGTTACCATCAAGGAGGATAAATGCAGAACCTGTACATTTGACAGAAATAAGTTAAATACTTCAACATATGAAATATTGCACCTTTTTTAAAGATTGCCGAGATGTCTGAATCTGTGTGGAAATTTCAAACATATGAGTTTTCCTTAAAAAACATTTTGTAAAAGCCCTTGCTGCAAGTCTTGCCAAGGTCAGACAGGAGGTGCCTGAACTAAAAAAATATGGTAAAAATAATTTTGTACCTTTTAAAAAGCATATGAAGAGCCTAGATCACAGGCTGTCTTATTTCACCCATTCTGGTTGACTAATTATTCAAGTGGCTCTACAACAACAACAATAAAAATTCTTAGCAAAGTATTGCTTATGTAGTGAAGTAGACATCATAGTATGTAATGCTTGAATAGTCATCTGAATTAAGATTCAGCTTTGCAGAATAAAATCCTAACAGAATGTTTGCAGAAAGCCAGTTATACTGATTGCATATATATAGGAGTTTCCACCTTGCTCCTTTAAATAATTTTCTCACAGATCAGACCACATTATATGGAGATTTTCAGTATTTACAGACAAAGATGCAGAAATATTGGATGTGTCTTCCCGTCCTGAATTCCGTTGTGCAATGTGCATTTCTACAAAGTAGAGAAGTAAAAATAGAGGCGCAAATAGCAGAGATATCTACTAAGGTACAAATAGGATGCAAATGCAGATCACTACAAAAAATATTTCAGCTCTTCTGGTTCTGAAAGAAGCTTCAAGGTTTCTTTCTCAGTATCCGAGGCATTTGGGAACTATTGTTTGCTGCAGATGTGACCCAGCTTTCTTGGAATGAAGCAGAAGGCTCCTTAAATCTAATATGGCAGCATTACTGAGCTACATACCTATTTTGAATGAGAAAGACCAAGAGAAAGAAATTAGAAGAAAAAGTATGCAAAAAAAAAAAAAAAACAAAACACAATTAAAATAATCAAAAGCTTAGAAGGAAAAAGAAGAGATAATAAGGACACTGTCAGGATCCCTCAGAGAGGCACATAAACTGAGCTTGTGTGCAGCTCTATTGCAAGGACATAAGCACTTTTCAAGGAATTACTTATTTTTTATCCATAACCTCAAGAGTTTTTGCATTGTGAGACAAACTCAAGATTACAAGAAAGCTGGGGAGGGACCTTTTGTAAAAGGGCAAGTAGTGATAGAACAAGGGGTAATGGCTTTAAACTGGAAGAAGGGAGATTTACATTAGATATTAGGAAGAAATTCTTTCCTGTGAAGGTGGTGAGACCCTGGCACAGGTTGCTCAGAGAAGTTGTGGGTGCCCCCTCCCTGGAAGTGTTCCAGGCCAGGTTGGACGAGGTTTTGAACAACCTGGTCTAGTGGAAGGTGTCCCTGCTGATGGCAGGGTGTTGGAACCAGATGATCCTTAAGGTCCCTTCCAACCTTAACCATTCTATGATTACAGATCTTTCTTCATAGATACCTGTTTCTCACTGTCTGCCTTTTCTCTTGAACCATTTTGGGTCTACACTAATAGAGGAGAAAATAAATGCAGCCAAAACACATCTCTAAATTAGAATTTGAAAAAAAAAAAAAAGAAATAAAATAAAAAAAAAAGATTGTATGAGTTGTATGAAGAGGTTACATTACACTTTTTTAGACTTCAAGTATTCCCACTCCTCACAGACAATATTGAACCATTTTTAAAGAGTCTGAATACAAATTTTAGACCAGTTAACATTGCAGAAAGTAACTCATGCGAGATTTAGGGAGACCAAGGTTTAAAGGCCCTTCTTGGACCAATTCAGAACAGGAACCCAACTTGCCTCTGAAAGTGTGGGTAAGTATTCTGCCCACTGCACTACTGAGTCATTTAGAATTCCTGTCTCTACCAATGATCTTTAAATTTTTTATAAAAATTTAAATAACTTCCTTGGAGTGACTTGAGCTATAAGAGTATGGGGGTGAAGTTACTTACTTAAAATAAGAACTGGGTTGAAGCCAAAGCAAATAGGGATTTAAACTTTATTTTCTTACATCCCAAAAGTATCCCTTAACCACTGTGCTAACTTCTGCTTTAACAACTTTCATCCTCTCTCTTTTTCTCCATCCTGTGCATAGAAAACCTCTTGAACTAACTTTGACTAATCAGAATTTTCCACCCCCTGAACCATATGCACCTTTCTTGCACAGTTATCAGACTCCCATAAACAATTAAATACTCTTTTCATATGCACATGAATGTATCATGGGGATATAAGTAAACTTAATGTTGCCCTTGCAAGAAAATAGCATATACGAGCACATAATAAGGGTGGTTTACTTTCTCTCTCTGTCCTGTCTTCTTCCCTTAATATACATGCATTAAAACATAGATCAGCAATGTAGGTAGTAGAAGCGCACAACAGACATCACAGCATAACCAGACTGGTAAAATATAATTGACTTGGGAAAAAAACCTCACCTAAATTAAATTTTGTACTCCACATTTTGATTCAGCAATGAAGCTATAACAACCTCAGGGCTGTGTTATTATCATCATCCATTTGGTCCATTTGATGTGTTTTGATGTTAAGCAAAGTATGCAGAATGCATTTACACAAGCCAAAACCAACATAAATGCATTGGTCTCAGGTGGAGTACTGATCTACTCTGCTACTCAGAAATAGGATATACATAAATATTGTGTACTGAAAAAAAAATGTACTCTGCCATTTCACAAGAGAAGCGTTTCATTTGTTGCAATAAATTACTAATCTGACAGATTGCAGACAGAGTAATGTTTACAATATTTTAAGGTTCATCTTGTTTCCTTGTTCTTTTGTGCTGTTTTGGCAGTGAGCAATAATTCATGCTTTCCTTTTTATCTGACTGTAATGTCAGTGCAGTAAATTATATCTGAGGTTATTTTAGCCAATCAGAAACTCTGATTAGTTGTAGTCTAATTAAGGAATAATGAATGGGGAAGTGACAAATTTCCTCTTCCTCATTTATTTTTGTAATTAAATTGCATACTGCGCATCAATCAAATAATCTACATTATTAGAATTTGCAAACTTTTTTTGGAACCCACGTGTTTCTTTCTTGGCAGGAGCATTTATCAGGTTTTATGGCCAGCTGTCAAGAAATCATAAGGTACCAGCATTAAGCTATCTATCTGATAAATGTCCTCAAGAAAAGATGGAAAATAATCAGCCATAGCTGTTTTAAGAATGCCAGAAGAGAGTGTGGTGTTTCCACTAAGTGTAGAAGAGGGTCAAAGCTTGATGTTCAGATAATTATTTAGGTTGTAAGACAACAACAAAGGCCTAATAATTTTACCAAGCTCTTAAACTTCTACAGTTTAGTCTGTGGTGTCATTTGTCCCTCTGTGAGTCTTGATCTGGAGTGAAGAAGTGGTAGAATAAACTGAGTGCTAAATAAATTAGAGGTGAAAACCTCTATAAAGAAGATGGATAAACACAGCTTTCCACATTATTAATTTCACAAGCAACAGATAAAACATACTTTGGGGACTTAAATCTTATGCACAAAATGTGGAGTTAGGAAGTAGTAAATGAGTTAGTTTATGAATGTTCAAAACATAGGGATTGGGAATTGCTTTTAAAAAACTTTCAGCTTTTCAGAGAAAAAAAGGACAAAATACAATTTTAGCCAAAATGCTCAGTTGGATTATTTCCTTGATGTCATACAATAGGGGCAGTTCAAGATTTCTAGTTTTCCTCTTGTTTTAATGGGCCTACTGCCTGCTCCTATTTACTGTATTCCCCATGCTGTTACACAAACCAACACTTTCCTTAGGGAGTAAGACTGTCAGGGTCATGAAGCATTCTGTGGGGGCAAATGTGTTTCTGTCTTTCAGTATGAAGCAGCACATGAAGCAACAACCACAACGTTAACGTCATGCAATCTTCCTGACTTAAATGCTTTCCATTTTCGTGTGTTTGTCTGGGGAATATTTTGTTTCAGTTATTCATTTATTTATTTTAAACTTTCTTTCATGAAAGCAAACTGTTTGCAAAAATCAAATTCTCACTAGCAAAATATTTCTGTCAGGAAGGTTTTGACCAGGGTTTCCACAGATCCTCCCAAGGCTGCCTCATTCTCAGTAATTCACAGCACCTCTCTTTTCAGATCCCCATGAATGAAAGGTGGACAACCACATCTGTACATTTCCTTAGTATTATTAAGTAACATTCCAACTTCTTGGTTTTATTATTTCAGGTTTTTTATTTTCCTTTTTTTAATAAGTATCTCATCATGCCAATAGTTATTGCTGTAGTTGGGTGACAACTTTAACAGGGGGATAAAAAAAAATGATCAAAATTTCAAATGTAGAAATTGTTAAGTACAATATGGATGCATGGGGCAACAGGACTAGCTGCCTAGTGTTAAAAATAAGCTGATTCACATAAATTAATTTATATTACCCATAGTATTAGCTGCTGACTAGCCTCCCATATTACATAAATAAATAATTAAATTGAAGTCACATATAGTGACAGTACTCATCAGAAATACACTACTGTTACTGAAATAAAGACAGTTTTTTCACTCTTACTCATTCCCTTTACCAAGAAACCATGGTACCAAATTTTTATTGTAATTGTTAAATTATATCTGAGGCAGAAATAAATGTTGTCCTTGTAATTTAAAATGAATTGGACAAAGCTCCACTAAAGTTTGAAAAGTCTTCTCTTCATATAGGAAAAAAGTATATTATATAAAGCTGTCTCCAGGAGAAGATGTGAAAGGAAGACTGTTTTTTTTGTTTGTTAGGTGTTCCGTCTGACAGTAGAACTAATAAGCTTACTAATACTCATGACGGGGGTAAGTTTACATGTCTGTGGGTTTTTAAGTAAGACATAGGCAAGAGATATTTGATAGCTTCCAAAGAAAAAGCTTTGCACTTGACTTATAAAGCTTTATTTCTTGCTTTGCATTGCTTCTTATCTAGGTTCAGTCTCTATATGAGGGTTTAACTTAAATCATCAAGGAAAGTCCTTAGCTCCGACTTGAGAATGAGAATGCAACAGAAGGAAGTTACAGCCCTAAATTCCTCTGAGGATATTCTTTTTCCATTTAAAAATATCAAGCCATGAACAAGAACTCTATCCTCTCAAAGATGATAAAAGGAATAATAACTTAAGTATGTATTCTCACCACATATTTTCACATAGCAAATAAATAAGATAGTTCAAAAAATGCCTATGTGGATATTTTGCCATGGTGACATTTACAATTTCTTCTTTCTAGGGATGGATTCCACTAGCCTATATGAAAAATAAAAAGAGAACCAACAATTCTTTCCGGCTACCTTTTTCACTGTTTTCAACGCAAAGAAAATAAGGACATAGTGATACAGATATGTCACATTATATTCACATATTGAAGACAAAGACAAAAATAAAAACAAAATTTAAAAATCCCATACTTTTGCATTATACTTGGCAGACAACTTAATCTACAATTATAAGCATTAACACAAACATAGAAATCTTGACATGTTAAGCCTTCATGTTTCATTACAAAAATTACTCTGCTGTAAAATTACTAGGTAATAGTTACAACTAGGGTTACGGTTTGAATGACAATCTTTGCTTTTCTTGCAAAAAATGCCCATAGTTCACATGTTCCCTGACATTAGTCTGCAGAGTTTGAAAGACAGGTCACTGTATGCAGAATATGAACTAATTCTGAATGTTTCTCAGATACAATCAAAATGCCAGATTTTTTTTGATATATTTATCACTGAAAATGGGAACTGGGAAGGAGAGAGGAAGACCTTGGATTTTGGTCTTTGCAAATGGTGAGTTTGAATATCCTTTCAAATGTCAATAAGCCCTAAATGCTTAAGAAGGAAAAACCCTTGAGAGAAATAAGACTCATGACTAAGCTTCCAAACACAAGAATATAATATTGATCCTCAAGAATCATTATATTGTTGATGCAAGGGGAGGTAAAAGGATGAAAATCTCTTTCTATTATTGCTTCAGGCAACTATCACAAGGGACTTCCGAGTACTAAATTTGTTGCAACTCCCAGGAAATTAAAATATGCAAAACTTTTCAGAGTTTTAATGTAGTAAACATTTTAAAAATGATTTTTCACTATTTCACTGTGAGTATATACAACTAAGCAGCTGGGAAATCTAATTTAGGTTTGAAATCTGCTTACATTTTTGAGATCCTTGGCACTATTTCTCGGAAGGTCCTTGTATAAGGCTTTTAGAGCAGAATGAAAATGTTATATAATGAGAGCCTAATCTATTGTAAGGTAATGAAATGGTTTTACTCATTTATTGTAAATACCCATCTTTTTTCCTTTATTCCATGACCAGCAAGTTAACACAGGAATACTGTTTACATCACATACCATTCTATTTCTAATGTTTTATTTAAGCGACCAACCACATCTATAGTATTTGAACTATCTAGGAAATGTACTTTTTATGCATGAATGGGTGAGAAAATTAGTCAAAAGGGTTAAAAAAAAGCATATTTTAAAAGATTTCATTGCTTGACACTGTTGACTGTGGTTGCATTTGTCATTGTCTAGAAGAAGAGAAAGTGGAAAAAACAATGTTAGCAGGTGCTTTCCATTTGGATTTTTTGCTACCTTAGAAAAGTGTCCTTGAATCATATACAACTCTTCTCCCTCTCTAGTGACAGAAGCTGTTGGAAAATCTTTAAATTCACTTATAACAAAAATAATTCACGTAAAGAACAGCATTATTTCTTACAGCAATTTCTTCTTTATCTATGTTGCACATTCAGTTGGTAGCAAAGTTCATTTTTTTTCTATTTCCCTAGGTCTTATATCTTTGTATAAGAAAATATAAGGAAACAATTTGTCTGTCCATTACTGTTTTAGCTGTAGTGTATATTAACTGGGAGTGGTTTATGTTTAGGAAGGTTTGGTGCTAGTGAGGTCTATGACAGTTTTATTGCAAACATTTAACAAGATTCAGTGTTCGTCAGCAGCTGGACCAGTGAGCAGCCTGATGGTCACTGAGTATAAATGCAGTGTTAGGCAAGAAAACCCAGATTATCTCCAAAAATGAGAAGTAAAAATAAACCTTAAGAGCATTTTACAAGCATTTACAAGCACATTCAAAATTTCACTTCTTATCCTATCACTTAGACTGTTTTGAATTGTGCCTAAGTAAGGACAATCCTTCAGAGTAAATGACAGTGCAGCAGCACCGGAAAAAGAAATTATTATGTTGGTACTTGCAGTGTATTCACAACTAGAAAATATATCTTTTTTTTTCCCCTTCTCAATGTGGCTACCAGCTGGAGTCTCTCCTGTGTGATATCTAGTCAGTACAAAAGTATTGATATGTTTTCTTCCTGTTGGAAATTGCTCCATCTTCATGTTAGATACTCAAGCTGAGAGGGGAAAAGAAAAAAAAAAAAGGAAAGAAGCTTATAAGGCCGTCAACTTGCAAACAATCTCTCGCAGCGGGTCAGGGTCAGCTAACTTTCACCAAAAAAAAAAAAAAAAAGAAAAAAGCAAGTAGCAAAAGACAGAGAGAGGCAGATCTGATTTCTGCTAATGTCCAGCCCGTCTGCTCAGCCAGATGGTCAATCGAATCACAAGAGGAAAATGTCACAGTCACAGAGAAACCTGAGCCTTTCCTGCTTCATCACACTCTAGTAAAAAAATAATAATTCAGCAGCAGCCAACAGAACCATACAGGCTTTGTGTACTAGCATGCCGAGCTTTCCTGTAATCACTGTGATGTCTCCAAGAACAAGGGGTGGCGTGAATCATTATTTGGATGTGATAACATGACCCATACAAACATTAGGGGATAATGGGCAAGTCTGCACTCTGCAAATCGAATCTCACCATGATCCATCATTAACCTAAGTGAGCTATTGCTTCATTGAAGTAGCCCTGTAAATGAATAGGTCACAGTCTATTTAAAAGCTGAGAGATTTGTTAATGCTCCAAGGACATATTCTATTAGAACATACAGCCTAAGTATAAAAGAGATTGTAAGTATGCTCCTAAAGGATAGGTAGGAAAGAAGGGAAAACTTAAGACAAGAGTAATTTTAGACCATCTTAACATACTTATTTGCACACATATAGAAAGTTATGTTTATATGTGTCTCAATTTAAGTTTTGCCTTAAAGAAGGAAGAAAATAATCATAAATTTCAAAATGTATTATTCCTCACAAACTTTTATAGTGCAAGGAGTTAAGACTTTGGGACCATGTGAAAATTAGTGCACTTCCAGTTAATCTGAATCAGCACGACATGACAAATTAACATTGCCCTTCAGAAAATGGCTTCAGAATTCAGCTTAGGAGGTTTTCAAGATTAAACCATTTAATTGTTACTACTGTGGATTTTGCATAGACACAAGTCCAGGTGTTAATACCAGTTCTTCACTGTTCAGTTTAGATAACAGAATTGAGCTTCAGAACCAGTTAAGACAACCCTTTCAAAGATTTTTACTGCATGCTGGCAGCTTTATTTAATTGTGGATGCAGCAAGGAATTATGGACACCCTCCTTTGAGTCTGCTGAATCATAAATGAAGAAGGAATTATTTTCCTCCTAAATTTTCCTAAACTTAAGTTTAAATCAAGAATTATTTATTTCTTTGCCAAAAAAGTATTTTATTTTTATCTTTACAGCTTTTATAGCTTATAGTGAATCTTTGCATAAAGGGGAGTAAATAAATGAATCTATTAAACAAGTCATTACATGCTAACAAACCAGTTTTGCCTGACAAAGATAGTAATGGGCTTAGCAGTTGAGAGGAAGACATCTCCATGAACTCCATGGATATGCTGGGAGGAACATATGCAGCAGAACTTGCTAAACATTGGAGAAATTTGTAATCCTAACACTTGAAAGCACTTTTATTTGCTTCTAGGAAGGATAGATGATTTACTTCCCCTTTCTTCAATTTTATCTTGAAAAAACTAAAAAATATCTATGACTACTTCCCATATGACTCTGTTATATAACTGTTCTAAGTATACTGAAGGTGTTTCAAGGGAGTCTGTCTTGCACTTCTTGTGAATTCCAGGGTATCCACACAGAATAACTTTGATTACGTTTCTAAAAGTGTACCAGAGTGAGTTATTAAATATTACTATGCATATTGTTTTGCAAATTGCTTTGTTGGGGCATACTTTTTTCTTTTTTTTTCTTTTTTTTTTTTTTTTCTTTTTTGTATACTCAAATTATATCCTCTTCTTCATACTTCCTCAGGACCTTCTGAGAGTTTTACCTACTGAACTGAAATTTAGTATGGCACACTGCTTTTACTGTCAAGAACCTGAGTATAAGAGTAGCCAATTCTTTTTCTCCAGTCATGGCTTCAAGAACATTCATATTCATGTTTAAACAACTCAGTTCACTCTACAGCCTTGGGAACCAAATCCAGTGAAATTCCTTTCCTGTGCATAATAACGAAGTCTCCATGAACCATATACAGCTTTTGCTGAATGTTATACACTTGAGTAAGCTACTTTATCAGATGTTTCTCTAACTTTGAAGTCTGTCTTACACTTGTATTTATGGAACCTACCTGACAATCTAATATGATTTTCTATAAAATTTAAATAGCATACCAACTTTTATAGTTAGAAGTTGTTTACCCATAAACAGTTAGGATTATATGCAGGTCACTGATGAGTTGTTCTTCCTGATTTCCATTTGATCTAGTAATTGAATAAAAATGCATTTTCTCAGTGTGAGGGAGTAACTGATAAATCACAGAAGAGCATATAGAAATCAACACAACTGATTATAACAAAACTTGGAAATACAGCTGCAATCAATTCTTCGATCACCTTCTCTCTCTGTCACAGGCAAGTAAATGATACTTTGTTCTTTTTTTGAGGTACATACTGTAGAAAGAGTAGTTACATTGACCTGGAAAGTTCACTCTCGTTTCCTGGACTATCTGGATGCCTTCTCAGAACCCAACATTAGCAAAATTTTGTTTGTTTCTTTGTTTTTCTCTATTACTGATATTATGTTTTAAATGGATAGAATTATTCTCTGTTCCCACCACTAAGAACAGGTGCCATGCTATCATAAAGAAAACAAAGTAGCAATATTTTTCATATGGTACATTTTCTATAGACCTCATTCCTGTTTACATACATCCATTTACATACACCAGAAAACCATCTTTGTGTGCAGTCCAGAAGAGCTTGTTTTCTTTTTCACCTGTATACTTCTGTGTCAAAATTCTTCCTAAAACAGTGGGCCAAAAGCACAGCTTTAGGTCTGAAGTAAGTTACTGAATGTTTATGAGTGGTTAGAGAGAAAATACATGGTAGGAAGGTCAAATCTTTTACCTAAAATATACCTTATAAATTAAGAAAGGGGAAAGACAGGCAGTAAGAAAGTGGCAGACTGGAATGAAACAAATCACCCAAGGCCATGCTTTACACTTTAGATGACTCTTCATTAAGTTTACACATTACTATCAATTAGTGCTTAACTAATTCCTTATAATCCTATGTCAGCCCAACCAAGTGTAGAAGTCAGACAACAAAAATTCCAGAGGAGAACCTGTTCTGATGCAGTCTGCCACCTGAAGGAGGAGGCTCACACCCAGGCCACACTGTTGGCTGTTGGTCCACTCCCAGGGAAATCCACAGTGCAGTTCCATGGCTTCCCCAGATCCTGCTAACCACAGCTCCCAAAAGGAGCTTTACTAGCAAGTATGTAACAAGCAGGGCAGCAACACGGTAACCATAGTCTCTGCCTGGCCAAATGCCCACTATTTGCCAATAACAGAATAGTACTATCTTTGTGACTGTGAGAGTTTCCAACCAAGGTTAAGCCAGCTTTATTCCTGCTCCATGTTTCCAAAGAGGCTAGAATCAACCAAAACTGAAGCCAATTTCTACAGGAATAAATAATTACTGCTGGAATGCAACATGAAAGATGCTGATGAATCAAGCCTGTCATGCCTGTTCATTGAGCTGTCTCTTCAGTGAATCATGCAGCTTTATTTCTCTGACAAAGACCAGAACCAGGGCTATTTCCATCAATGTCAGGGAAGTTGAAGCAAAGGGGTTTTATTTAACTTTAGTTAGGTTTAATTTCTCTTTATTTAACTTTAGCTAGGTTTAATTTTTCTTTTTCTAGCAAAGGATTTTAAACCAAGAACGGATTTCAGTACTAGCATTTCCCTATCTAGCATCATTACTTTTTAATATGCAGTTCAACCCCTCAGATTATTAACACATTCTCTGTGAGACTCATTTTGTTATTTTGAAGTGTTTTCCTTTAGCTGAAGTTGTTTTCAAGGTGAATCTCTAATTCCATGCAAGTCCCATCGTATTTCATGCAGTTGTCAGTTTTCAGTGGTTTATAAGACATAACATATAAAACAGAACTGAAAAACAGACTGCTTCTGTAGGCTAAGGTGATACATAGTCTGCCACCTCTGACTCTGCTACCAGAGGACAGATGTTTGGAGAAATCTGTCATTTAATAAGTGACAATGGCAACTAAAAGACAGTAAGTGCAACAGGAGCGTCTACTTTGAAGCTGTGGTCAGGGTATCTCAAAGCTCAGTTTACAACTAAATTTTGCTGTAGATAGTAAGAATCTATGCACTGAGACAAAGCTGAGAAGAAACATAATGCAAAGCAAAAAAAATTAGAGTAAAATATTTGTTACAAGATTTTTAAAAAGCATATAGCTATAACAAACTATGACATCAAGTTCACTTGATCTGTCAGGGAAATGCAACCCCTTTCTGGTGTTCAGCAAAGCAGCTATTTCAGAGTCCCTCACAAACAGGTTTCACTGGACAATAGAAAACAAATCAGTCAAGGTAAAACAATAAAGAACAATGAAATTAGGAAAGAGGATCCAATAAAATGAAGTGGTCAACACAGTATGTTTTACCCCTGCTTTATTTGATAACAATGTAGGCTCTTCAGTAATGAGAGATGATTAATATCTTGTACTACATCTCAGGGAAAAAGAGTACTTCCTTTAGCAGAGAGCTTCTTAAAACCATGCTGGCATATATGTAAATCATCTCTTAATATTAGGCAGACTCTTAAGTGGCATCCTAAACAGAGACAGACTTAACCATCTTTCCTAAATTAAGGTTTCTGAACAGCAACTTGTATTAACAAGGGATGACAGAATCTGTACTCCTTTACCCCAGTTTTCACCTTAAGAAATACACTTTCAGGTTTATTCTGTAGAATCTGAGAATATCACAATACAAAATAACACATATGTGAAAATATAGCCCAACATTACTTTCACTGCTACCATGCAACCACTTATACAGCTCCTAACAACCGTGGGCCAGTAGGAGTGAATATACCGAGACAAATTAACGTACCACAGCAGAGCCTAGCCCTCCCTCCCTACCAAAGACTTTTAGGAAAGTGAAATCTAGAGGGGAAAAGAAGAGAGGCTGTCTTTCATAGAAGATGTTTTACTCCAGTCCCTTTAGTGAACAGTCAGGAGCTTAAGAAATAGCAAAAATCACATGGTATTTTCATAACACAGTATCATAACACTTCATACAACATCCCTTCTTAGTAGCATTTGTCTGTTAAGTCTCTGTTACCACCACACACCATAATTCACTTCTTTGTGATACCTTAAACTCGATAAGTGCTATATAAACTCAAATTCTGTTCACTTTTTAAAATGTCTCCTACAAAATGTCCCCGTTTAAAAGGGTATGTATAAACACACTCAAACTTGTGTATGCATACATATGCTTTAAGTGGAAGCATTTTTATGAGTCATTTAAAAGCAGAATAGTATTTAGCTTCATATAACAATTTTCACATTCAAGATCCCTCAAAGTTATTTGCAAATGAATTGCCTGGAAATGAACCAATACACTGATGCTGTAGGTAAATATATATGATTTGAAGTGGAGCAGATAAATGTAGAGGTACTACAGTTTCTTCTCTTAACACATGAATAGAAAAGCCATGGTTAAATTAAGGAAAAACCAAAGACACTATGGAATCAGCATTATTTTTTTTCTTGTTTCATGTTTCTCCCCCACGTCTCTGTATTAGCATTCTTTAATTTAGAGTTTCTAACATGTCAGCTGTCAGAAATGAATGACTGTGAAAATGAGATTAAAATGTGGCCATTTTACTCATCGTCATACTGAAAAAATACCAGTATGTTTTATTGTTTAAAACAACATAATTTAGATCTTGTATATGTATTTATACTGTAATTTAACTGACCATGTTTCCTTTCTAGACTTGCACAAGATGATATTTCTACTGGAGCTAGTCAACAATTTGTTGATCTTTGCTTTTTTATTTATAATTTATAGTTCGGTACATGCACACACACATATCTATATCACTGTTTGTAAATATTAGGAAAAATATTCACAAAACAGTTTGGTATTCCTAAAAGAAGGAAACAGAATTGCTTAATAGAAATAAATAATAAGTGGTTATTTTTCAGAACCTCAAAACTGTGAATTGGGCAACTGCAGTAACTTAATCAAAATGCAAATTGTCATCACAAAATTATTTCATACTGTGCTTACATGTGTACTATTAACTATGTTGTGTGGTATTAAAGTATAAGCAATGGAAGTAAAACTTTTATCAAACTTTGAATATTGTTATAGATAAGCTGATATAGATTATTAGAATCAACAGTAGAATGCATGACCAAAATACAGCTTTTAAAGTAAATATATCCAAACTTAAAACATATTCTGTTTCTTGGCTGTAACAGTTTCGGGTAATTATAATCTACCAAGCAAATAAGAATAGAGATGTAAAGATCACATGCACTATCTTACGGTCTTTAAGAGCATAAAGATAAGCATAAGCAATATATTCAAGGGCAAAAGGTATGATGTCCCCCTGGGCAGACACTGTCATCTTCACAATGACGTAGGTGCAGAAATTCTTTTTATATACTCTCCTCAAAAAAGTTAATATTTATGATCAGTTATGCCTAACAAAAAAAAAAATGTGTTCCAAATAATCTTTGTTTTCATGTCTTAAGAGTCAGTTAATGCACAGGAAACGACGAGTGTTGGATCAGCTTTATAGTAGGGCGCATGTGGGCAGAGAAGCCCCAGTCTGTAGCAAAGGGCGGGCTGCCCGTGCTCCTGCACCCACACGTACAGCAGATACCGGGCTGCACACCCGCCCCTTGCCTATGTGCTTTGGTACATGAAGACAGGGCAAGTTTTTACCCTGACTCTATCCTCACTGTTTTACTGTAGCATTTTACATTGCATGTGCCTGTCTGAATAGTTTAGAAAGGTTAATATGGGACTAATAGATCTAGAGCATGTTAAGGACAGTTTATCTGAGCTCTGGATGATTATAAGAATATTTGAAAAATTTGATAAAGACACTTTGCACAATTACATGTAACTTACCCACTTCTCTAATTCTGTGGTAATGATTTAGATACTTAATTAAAACAACTTCTTAACCTTTTATAAAGCATTTATAACCATACCTTTAAGACAGTGTGACAGTAGTATCCAGATAAAAGCAATAAAGACAGAAACATCATGTGATTTTCATATTACACAGGTGTCAACAGTTTCTAAAACATTCATATAAAGGAAAGTATTTAAAATAATTTGAATACTGAAAAAGCTGTCAGCCTAAAAATTACTTAAGGGAAAGCAATTTAGGAATTTGCTAGGCTATAAATTTTTTTAAATAATCTCAAGAATTCTGTTGAACTGATGGGTTATTTAAGGTTGAAAAAAAGCAAAATAAGCATTTGCTTTCCTTCTAAACACTGATTGCTAGTCATCTCTTTCTTCAGAACAAAACTCTGACTGATGGGTATGAAATGAGAAACTGCATATAGCAATACAACCGTAATATTTATATTCACCATTCTGTTATCTATTCTATATTGTATGTCACTGCAACTGAAATAGTGTTTCTACTTATATATGTGGAAAAAAATAATAAATACAAAGTATCAAGCATTGTGAGGGAATTCTGTCTACACATTGTGAATAGAAAGAAAATTGTGGGAGATCATATGATCTCTATCTCATTCTACACAGTAGGTAAACAAATACCATAAACCTGACATTTGGAACAGTTGGGAGGGGGAGCAAATTAATCCAAATAAAGTAAACTTGGGGAAAAACATCATATATATGATAGATGTAAGAAAGACTAACAAAATACTTTTTAAAGAAGTCTTTTCAAACTAAAGTATTTTGTTTCTTGATTCCCAAAAAAGAGACTCTGTTTTTCCTACCACCTACAACAGGGACCCTAGACTCAGCAAAGAGCAACAGCAGGTAACTAATTTGATCAGCAGAGACAGAAGCTTTTGGTCTGCATGCTGATATGTTCTGGAGCATCCAAATCAGTTCAGGAATTAACTGCCTATGACTTCTGCAATGTAACCATCTGGCTTTCAGATCTGGGGAAATATTTTGTAAGAAGCCTTGAAACCTCTTAAAAACATGCTGTGACCAATGAAAGGTCTAACAAGATGCTCAGAGGACTGAAATAAAGACCTCCTGACCAATTTGTGAATTTTCTAAAAGTATGGTTTCATGGAAACATTTTAATCCTGATTTGTTATGTATCTGAAATGCAATCACATACACAGCAAAAGGCACATTATCATAAGACCTACTTAGTATTCCTGAATAGTTAAGCTTTTTGTGATTAATATTTGAACTTGAAAATAGGGAAAAAATTACCAATAACCTCAACTGTTCATTGATGTTATCCAGCAATAAAATAGTCTGCCTTCCTATTTAGCTCTGTATAAATATTTGCAGATACAGAAAAAACCACTGCTAACCATCACTCAGTACACACAGAAATTAACACAAAGTCCATCACCACCATAGTGTGCTTTGAAATGAATATTTAAAATACAAGAAACATGTATCCTTCTTAATCTAGACTAAATATTTAGAACTGAAATGTCAAAGCCACAAAGCCATTCACAGTAAAAAATTACATTAAATATTTATCAAGATAAGTACCTTCACACATCTCAGCTATAGGCATACTTGTGCGTGATTTATAATTGAGGGCTAAACTCACCATTAAAATGTTTGTATAAAGATTATGTATGTTCTACTGCTCATCACACGACTAATATGTTGAAGATCCATTTGAAACATTACAATCATAAATCATGGCTTGCATTTGAAAATCTTATATCTCAGGGCTAAATTTTATTTCTCACCATTAAATTATTTCTGCAGCACCTTTTTTTTTTTTTTTTTTTTTTTTAAGGGAGGAGGCTGCTCAGGTGTTTTCAAAGTTGCTTCAACTCGAATTTGCATTACTTACCTTCTTTGTTTTAACTGAACCTTATCACTTTAAAGGTCAACGCTGCAGAAACACACACACCCCCCCATATTCCTACCTTCCCTCACACACACAAGAGACCGGGTGCTTAAAAAAACCATATATATATATATGTGTGTGTATATATATATGTATTTCTATATATATATGGCCAATACATTTTCAGTCCCACACAGATTTCACACCATCACTTATTTATTTTGCCTTCCAGCTAAAGCAAGTCTGTCACGACATGTGTTCCCTCTCACAGCCCCGCTGCCCCGGA
>NW_010289414.1:0-7343 GCF_000700745.2 Antrostomus carolinensis
ATGATTCTATGAGTGTCAATGCCTTGTCTTTGATTTTAATCATCTGTTAATGCAGCCAGAAATGTTGTTGAAAAGCGTCTGCTTCTCCTGCAGCACTGCCTGGCCTGCAGACAACTTCACAATGTCAGACTGAGGCAGAAGCTGTGGGAAAGGAGCTGCTGAGGGTCACTGCCAACCTGACAAAAGTGAGCTCGGATGGTCTCACGGTGGCCACCTAAAGTGTGTCTTGGGATGAAAGGAGCAACAATCATGGCAACAAAGTCTGAGGAATTGCGATTTAGCATGCAGCCTCTGCTGAACACGCCAAGCAGGTCGGCACTGGGGAAGGCTGTTAACCGTTGGGGTAAGCATCAAATCCTCAGAACTGAAATGAGAAACCTTCCTGCCACGCTTTCTCTCTCCATTCCCTTTTTACTGGCAAGTAACACCCATCTACATCTGTCCAAGGAATCATGTTGTACCACTACAAACATAAAGAGATTCTGAGTAGGTCCCTGTTCGCATCTGAAATACACAGCTTGAGAAAATAACAGGAAATAACAGAGCAAGGGCGGTTTCCAAGAACCACGCAGCCAAATCAGCACTTTGTTCTTAGTGGGTAAATGAAACAATCTTCTCTGCTGCTCTGTGGAGCAGGGTGAAATCCAGCAGAAGGACTTCTGTTTCTGCAGAAGTCTGCCTTTGCAAATACTGACTGCATGTTCATTTGTTTCCAGTAACACAAACCAGGTTGGATAGGCTAGTTAGAGTGGAATTAATGTGAAAACTAAGCAATGATAGCTGCACGTACAAGATAGCATCCCTTCCTCCTTCCGAGGGATGAGTTCCTCGAGCCTGAATTGGGTATTGAAGATAGATGGAACAAATAATTCTCTGAATTGCCTGTTTCTCTTTATTGACTATTGACCATTTGCTGAGACAAGCTCGCTGGAATTTAGGAGGTGATTCATTTTACTTTGCCAATTACCTCTGAGCTCTCTTCAATAAGAAAAGCAAAACTGTGTACAATACCATCGTGGGACTCCAACTTTATTGTCTTAATAATTCAGTGTGTTCATTTTCAACGGGGCGGGAAAAAAAAAGAAGCATATTTTCCATGCATTGGCAGTAAATTTTTAGCCTGGGTTCTAGAAGTCAAATACCTCATTTTTGTTCACTTTAATATCTCCATCTCTTGGAGAGGTACTGCTAAATGACTACCACAAATTGGTCTGGAATGATGAGGTCATATTTCAGGGCATGAGACCAGAGAGTAAAAATCCCTATACACAAGGCTTTGCCAGCTGCAAAGAGAAAAAAATAGGAGGGAAGGAAAAGAAATGGAATGAAAACCTGCCCTGTTAATCAGCTGGAGCTTTCAGATTTTCTTTTATATTCACCAGTTAAATCAGTGACACATTCTTGAGCAACAGTTAATTTTTAAGCTGCCAATATTCAATATACGACCCAAGGAACTCTGAAAGTGGTACTGGAAAATGTCATCTGAGATGCTGTGACTTACACTGAGCGTGTTAAGAGGAAGACCATTTGTCCCTCCTGCAGCCATCAACACATATACCCACGTCTTCTGCCAAGGTCACACAGAAACACCTCTTCCACTCACAGAACCGCAAGGATCGTTTTGTTCACGTACCACATCAAGTACAAAGAGCACCTCAAACTCATTAGATTCGTGTGGTACATCAAGTTTTGATATAAACAGAAAGAGAGCACTAAACCTTCATGGTATCTAAAGGAGGCCTCAAGTTGGAAGACAACTCTTGTTTAACGTACGTACCCAGCAAAATCATAGAATCATAGACTCATAGAATGGTTTGGGTTGGAAGGGCCCTTAAAGCTCATCCAGTTCCACCCCCCCTGCCAGCAGCAGGGACACCTTCCACTACACCAGGTTGCTCAAAGCCTCATCCAGCCTGGCCTTCAACACTTCCAGGGAGGAGCAGCCACAACTTCCTTGGGCAACCTGTTCCAGTGTCTGACCACCTTCACAGTGAAGAACTTCTTCCTAATATCTAATCCAAACCTCCCCTCTTTCAGCTTAAACCCATTTCCCCTTGTTTTGTCATTAACTGCCCTTATGAAAAGTCCTTCCCCAGCTTTCTTGTAGCCCCTTCAGGTACTGGGAGGCCACTAGAAGGTCTCCCTGGAGCCTTCTCTTCTCCAGGCTGAACAGCCCCAACTCTCTCAGCCTGTCCTCACAGCAGAGCTGCTCCAGCCCTCGCATCATCCTGGTGGCCTCCTCTGGACTTGTTCCAGCTGCTCCAGGTCTCTCTTGTGATGGGGGCTCCAGAACTGGACACAGTATTCCAGGTGGGGCCTTACAAGAGCAGAGCAGAGGGGCAGAATCCCCTCCCTCCACCTGCTGCCCACGCTGCTCTGGGTGCAGCCCAGGACACGGTTATTGGCCTCTGGGCTGTGAGCGCACGTTGTCTGCTCATGTTGAGCTTCTCATCCACCAGCACCCCCAAGTCCTTCTCTTCAGAGCTGGAACTCATAGATGATACCCAAGGCTCAGTTCTAACCTGCTGGTAAATATTATGTTCAATGCAGGAAAATGGTCTAAGGAGCCTAAAACCCACCAGCACAACCCTTCTTGGCCCTGGAGTCAATTCAGATGTTGGCTAAACTTCTACAAGCACCAATCTGAACAGTCAGGAGACCCGTGCTAGTTTACAAGCCCAGCACTGCTCTGGCAGGAGGCATCTGAACACACCAGTCATTCCATCTACATCAGAGTGTTGTGTGAAAGAGTCATTTGGCAGCTTTCTCATCACCCTGAAATCCTTAAAGAGAGGAATCCTAATCTAACTACCTCAGTATTGTTCTGTATTATAAACTGCAGCTGTTGAAAGCAGGGCTCGTGCCCTGCACGCTGACTGCTCATTAGGGTTTTAAAAGCAAAGCTGGGGAGGCAGGAACTGAATACAGAAGTCTGTCTATCTCACAGAGCAATAGATGAAATTATATAAAAGAGGGGAATAGGAATTAACTTCCTCAGATTTAAAAAGAACTTTTCCCTGAATAAAAGCTGTGTTGTTTGACACCACATCTTAGGGCCTGGTCTACATATAGTTCTTGTAGGAGCATTACTGCTTTCTGGAAGCAGAAGTTATAGTTTGTTTAACTTAAATATTAATCTGTTACAAGCCCTAGTGGCTGGTACATTCTTACTGAGTATTTCATCAAGGAAAAGAAGTCTTTTTATCACACCTATCTGCACAGGTTCTCCCATGCTAGTTATCTCAACAGATAGTTTGTATTTGGTGGAAAAACTTTTGCACTTGGATAAGCACCTAGATAAAGCATTTTGGTTTGTGCAGTCAAGACTTTTTATTTATTATTATTTTTTACGTGCAGTGACATAATCTACTTTTTTTCTTACTAAGTCTGATACAAGGTACACATTACTCTGTATAGAATAAGTTTTCAGCTGGTGTTAGCAAACATGAGGTAGCTTATTCAAACCCATGCCTGGAGCTAAATGAAGTTTTCAGAGACAGAGGGGAAAAAACATAGAGATATTTATTCTGAACAGTTCTTCTGATAGTTTCCTCTTGCATTTCCCATTTAAGTATTTATGGTTTTTTCCTAGGACAAATGCTACTGCCACTACCACACAGTTCAACTACAGGTTCTCAAATAGTCAAAGGAAGGTTATTTTTCAAGTCAACCAAAGCATTAGCAAAACAATGGAGTTCTGACCTACAGGGATGAAGATTTGATAAAAATGTTGATAAGAGCTACAGAAAATTGTTCTGGTTCACAAAATGTGCCTATTAACATTGATCTGAGTACATGTTCAGGTAAATTGTTTTATGCACCTGCAACTGGATTTTGTTTCCTCGTTCATACCCACTGCAGCTCCCACCTAGGATAAAAAATATATATATTACTTTGGAATGACTAACAGGTGAAGCAAATTTAATCATATCAGCAATACCTGCCTAACAAAGAGTTAATCAAATGTAACTACATATAGATTTACACCAACACCTGGAATTCTAACTATACATATTTTCATCTAATAAATAACCAAGTCCCAAATAAATACCAACAAACCCACTGCAAGAGTACAATGTTGTAAACCTGAACCCCAGCTCTCTACGAAACAGCTTCAAGGGCTGTGATGCGAAAGCAGTTTTAGTGCTGCTGCTTCCATTTATCCTTTCTATGCCCCAGTTTGAGATAACCTTGCCAGGCAAATCTGAAGGAAGTGTTTTCTCCAACTGTTACGATTTCCTAAGGAAAAAAGGCCTTTGTCATCGTATTTTGTGTGCGAGTGCCTATTCTGCTCTCTTCACTTCCTCCTCGAGTAACTTTTGGATCCAGTGTCTGTGCTTTTCAACTAAATTTGAAAGTGAATGACAGGTTCTAAGAGACAAAGTTGCCACAAGTTTAGTGGAAGTAAGCAGCCAGTTAGGAAGAAGGGGAGATCCAAGTGGTGCCTCCAGCCATGGAAAAGGATGTAGCAATAGCCCCATTCTTATCAGACACCAGATGATCCACCTAGGACAGACACAAAGACCATCCAGGCCAGGGGAAAAACTTGTGTGAGACACAAATCCACTGGAAACCAGGCTTCACTGATTCCATTGCTCATGGACCTACTTGCTCATTTCTCTTAGACTTTCCTACCACACAGAGAGCTAAGGTTCCCTAAATATCTGCTCACGCCATTCACAGTCCAAGATTATCCCTTATACTCCAGCTACATCTTCTTCTTAAAAACTCCAATGCATATTTAATGAGGACTTTTTTCCACACTCAGAATAGATCTCCTTAGTGCCTCAAACCACTAAACAGTTCTTCAAATGCCCTGTTTCCACCTATTTACAATTTTTCTTAGTGCAAGAAACTGTTTTCACATGTGGCCTTATTTAAAATGTGATTCTGCTCACTGGCATTAGTTTTTAAAAGTAGATGAGTCAGTCTTTTTCTGCCTGTTTGTTGAGCTTGGATACTCGAGTCCCCAAATGGTATTTATTTATATGAAACTATCACACTTGTGTGAATGGGGCTTCTGGTTAGCTACAGATGATTTCTTCTGCATCTAGCAACACCAGTGGAGAGGATTAAGAACCACAGAAGTTCCTCACCACTCTTCAGATGTGCTAACAGAAGAGCTTATGGGAGTACTGCTAACTCAGGTGAGGCAAAGCCAACTGCCATATCTCAGACCAGGATTTTGAACTGCTTAAAATAATCAACCTAATTGTGCTTAATATGAATTAGGGAGAACTCACAAAACCTGCTTTGTGACAGGTCAGTGTGCAGCAGCTAGAAGGACCCACTTGGCTGTGGACAGAATATCTCTTTCCTCTGCATGTCTGGATCTGGAACAAAACATCTGTCCAAGCCTGCAGCTACTGTTGTCCTAAGAAAAGCAAGAAACAGAAATAGAGTCTTTAAGACTCCAAAAACACCTACTTATAAAAAAAGAAAACCATATTTCTCCATCACAGACATTATAAGGCCCGATTTTATTGTACTTTTTCATAGAGTAAAATACCTGTTGGCACATTCTCCAATCCCATAAACATGACTGTGAAGGAGTGAAAATGAAACTAACACACAGAACAAGTCAGCCTTCAACCTTAGACCACTGATCAGTACTGAAACAAGTTTTGCACGTTCTTTCACAGTTTCAGTGGCCTTACTTAAAAAACAAACACACACAAAAAGACAGGTGCTCATCTTGGCCTCAAATAAACCTAAAACAGCATCATTTTGATATTTGAAACTCAGTGTGTATCTTCTAAAGGAACAAATAACTTCATAGAATCATAGAATGGTTTTGGTTGAAGGAAACCAAAAGCTCATCCAGTCCCAACCCCCCTGCCAGCAGCAGGGACACCTTCCACTCGACCAGGTTGCTCAAAGCCTCATCCAGCCTGGCCTTCAACACTTCCAGGGAGGAGCAGCCACAGCTTCTCTGGCCAACCTGTTCCAGTGTCTGACCACCCTCACAGTGAAGAACTTCTTCCTAATATCTAATCTAAACCTCCCCTCTTTCAGCTTAAACCCATTTCCCCTAGTTTTGCAGACACACAAAAATTGTGTGCTTTTCCTACCTCTTCAGCATCAAGTACAGTACATTCCACCTTCAGAAGGATATAGGAATGTTTAAAGACAGTGTTATCTGAAAAAGCACCATGACAACCATACCCAGGTACCCCATCTACACCTAAGAGGCACAGCTTCATGTTCACGACAAAGGAGCGGCGTGCTCACGTGTTCACACTGCGGTAGCTATCCTCTTGCTGCAGAACTTCCGTACACCTGAAGGTCAAACACTGCCTCTGCCTCATCTTCACCAGTGTCCACTGAAGCCAGAGCTGTTTTATAAACTAAATCATGCATTATTTTACATGAATAAATCGTGAGTGGTGCAACTCAGTGAAAACTGGCATCTCATAGATCTGTGCCTCAAAGGAGAGCTTGAGGGAATTTTCAGTTGTCTAATACAAAATGAGTTCACACTGTAAGCTTTCCCTTACTAGGAGGTGACAGTAGGATCTCTTTCCTCCTCCCAGCCATCCATTTTCATACAGTTCCTAGGAAGACTGGATTTTTCTGTCTCTCTTCCATATGAAGCGAAATGGCCAACAGGGTTCCATGTTATTAGTGCTGCATGTTGGAATAGACAGAGGATGATCACAAAAGCCTCATTTCTTTAGGGAATCAGGCTCAAAGAATCATCCCCCACCCCTTTTTTGCACTAAAAAAGACAGTTATTAACTCACTCAATCTCTCTCCGACAGATGAAGGAGGTGAAGAAACAAAGCGAGTAAGCGAGGATGTTAACTGAGGAATAAATTACTCTTTGGTAGTCAGATGGAAGAAAAGCCTCTGAGGAAATTTAATCACCACACCCTGCTAGTTATTAAAGGACTGTGTGTGGAAGCCATGGCTGGGCGATTGCTTATGCAAACTTAGGAAAATGTTTGTTTAATAACGAGATTAAACAAAAAGTTTTATGGCGATGTCTGCTGTGTCTAGCAGGACTGGACTGTTAAGAGAAAACCTGATCTTGCATTCAGATCCATCCAGGTAGACTATTGTGTCTGTGTGGAGCAGACAGATTTGTGTGTGCACAGGCTAAATGAAGGATTCCAGCCACAGGGAAAAAAGGAAAGATGGTATTTTTTGTCTGCAGGCTGTGACAAAAAACAAGCTTTGAAAATGAGTTCTGTTACTGATCAAGGCATGTCTGCTTTCCAGGTAGAGCAGAGCTGCAACTTATTCCATTTGAAGAATGTGCTGCTTTGCAAACTTTGAAAGGAAGACTTTTCTGAATGAAAACATTTGCAATCGAGATTTAGTCTAAAATAGATATTTTTTAA
>NW_010289414.1:7366-7635 GCF_000700745.2 Antrostomus carolinensis
GGAAAACCAATCAATGGATATACAAAATTTACAGCGAAATTTACAAGTAAAATTCCTGCTATGAATGAACACCCAGCGGAAACAAGCAACACTGCAGAACCCTCTTGGTTACGTTTTGATCATCCCAGTGAAGGGTCCTGTTCACGTCCTTCAGAAAGATCAGAAGTGGGATGTTGCATGGAGCTACTGTGATTCATTTAATCTTTTTTTTGTCTTTTTCCAACTAAGCATTTTCACAGGGAAAAAAACAATGATGTCATCAAGTTCCT
>NW_010289414.1:7655-13898 GCF_000700745.2 Antrostomus carolinensis
CTGATCTGGTGATTAGAAAATTTCAATCAGTGATATGATTAATAAAGGAGGTTCTCTTGCCATTACTTTGTGGTAGTTCATGAGGGAGATGATAGAAGTACCTCACGACCTGCTTGTAGACCACAGCCAGGGGCTGAAGGATCACCCAGCCTTCCAGGGTACTTAAAAGGAGGATTAGGATTAGACACACCTCTTACTGGAATTAAACAATACAATATTTTATTGGGATTTATTCTTGTTTGCAACATAATTTTACTAGTTAGAAGATATAAACTCAGATGAGAATAAAACAGATTAAAGTCTGCCTCTCCACTGTGCTGTTGTCTTTTCCTATACAACTATTGATCCAAATATTACAAAATCCAGGAAAACTCATACAAACCCCACATTAAAATTATTAAATAGCTACATTTTTAATCATCAGGCACAAAGTACAAAGCTAGTTGTTGCCATCTTCAATATCGAAGCTGCTTGTCGTTGTGATGTGTAAGAAAAGGGGCTCAGATCCCGAGTTATTTCACTCCAGTTCGGATCTGGGTTTAACTAAGCAGAGACTGAAGTGAGTTGCTACTCAAGACTGCCACCTCCTGTCTCCAATCCCTGGTCACTCACTGCCTGATGAGTAACCTGATTAGGGTGCCTCTCCTAATACTCCCTTTGCTTGTAAAGCTAATTCTGTGTAGAAAGGATGCTCCTTCAAAAATAATCAGACACAAATATTTCAATAAGTTACAGGAAGTGGAGCAACTATGCAACGTGTTGTATTTGTCTTACGAACAGTTGTATTTCCATGGATATGCAAAGCTATCAGACCTAATGAAAATCCAAAAAAAGAGATGATTTCCTTCTCCAGCAGCGCTATCTGTGTTTCAACAGACAGGCCTTGCCATTTTATTATGCACATTAATCAGTTGCCAGATAAAAATACATTCCTGCCATCTGAAATGTGCTTCTGCATTTATAAACTGTTGATTAAAGGGAGAAAGATTCAAGGGAGAAAGGTGGCATCTTTTTTTTCCCCAACGATTAATACTGACTTTAAGTGCAAGTGGCATCAAAACTGCTGAAATTGAGAAATCAGAGGAGAGTCTTACGCTTTGCACACGTCAGATGTCTGACAGTTCTTCGCTTCTAATCAATTAGGCAACAAACTCAAATACTTTTATCCACATCTGAGACTTTCTCGTTGTGAGTCTGGCTACTGGAATCAAAGTAAATGCACTCTCCTGTGTTATTAGCTGAGTGGAGACCTCAATATCCTCCGTGTAAGGAAGCGGAAAAATTCTCCTACAGAAGTTCTGCCTACACCCAATCTTCACCTGCAATTTACACCACCCACCCCCCTTTAATTTCCTTTTCTTTATCTTTTGCCTTATTTCATTTAAAATACGGGGCAAATAATCTCTGCAAAATTGCTAGTTGAAAGTTTTAGATATTTTTCAGCAGAACAAGAGGAAAGGTTTTCCTTATTTTAAGCGAGTGGTGCATCCACTTATTTATTTCCCCATTTTCATTCTCAATCTTAGTTAAGTTTTCAGCTTTCTTCTAACCAGGGTAGCTTCCAGAGGCCTGCAGTTAGGAATTTCAAGGGCAGTACTCACCAGTTCTCACTTCAACACTGAACCTACTAATTCCCTCGTGCCATGGCAGTAGGAAGAAAAAAAAATAGGCAAAAAACCAAAAGCACATCATTTTTTTAAGCAGATCTTGGGTTGCTTTAACATCATAAAGTTCTTTCCACTAAGTGGAGTATAGTAAAAAAAAAAAAGGAATTGCTCTGAGCATCTGCATGGCATAGGAATCAATCAGCTTTGCAAAAGTCCAGCATTCCTGAGAAATCCATTTAGTCTTTATAAAAACAAAAGGCTTTAAAAAAACCCCAAGTCTTTTGAACAAAAAGTAAGAGGTGCAATTCAAATCATGTAGCGACATCATCTATTGACAATTCTTATGCCTGCTGGAAAAGCTACTTAATGAAAGACATTGCACTTCATTCTGAAATGTCTCTCATGCAGTCAAACCTCCCTGGTCTTCCAGGTATTGTGTAGAGCTCTCCAAGCATTGCAGAACCAGCACTGGTGGGCAGGAGGAAAACCCTGCAGCACAGCAGCACTGTAGGCTTCCCTGGCCCCCACAGACCAGGAAACCAAGGTACAGATGTTTCCATCTTCTCACCTCTTGCATGCTGCATGCTTGCAGGGTTGAGTCTCTCCAATATCCTAGCACATGGCCTATTTACTAAGCCCACGTGTCCTACCATGTGTCCATGGTGTGCTCTGCTCTGCAATTTCTGGTTGCACCTCCTCTTGCTTCAGTCACTGCAACTCATAAAATCACAGAATCCCAGACTGGTTTGGATTGGAAGGGACCTTCAAGCTCATCCAGTTCCAACCCCCCTGCCAGCAGCAGGGACACCTTCCACTAGACCAGGTTGCTCAAAGCCTCATCCAGCCTGGCCTTCAACACTTCCAGGGAGGAGCAGCCACAGCTTCTCTGGGCAACCTGGGACACTGTCTCACCACCCTCATCATAAAAAGTGTCTTCCTTATGTCCAATCCAAACCTGCCCTCTTCCAGTTTAAAACCATTGCCCCTTGTCCTCTCGCTACAGGATTTGGTAAAAGGTCTTTTCCCTCCTTACTTACAATCCCACTTTATATATTGAAAGATGCTACAAGGTCTCCCCGGAGCCTTCTCTTCTCCAGGCTGAACAGCCCCAACTCTCTCAGCCTGTCCTCACAGGATAAATGGAAAAACTCACTGCTTTCTACTTCCTAGTATGAACAGAACATATTTTTTTCCTCAAAGGAATTAAAATAACAGATCCTTATAAAACACCTCAAGGCTCCCTTTCATTTACTCTCCCCATAACTCATCCTCAAGCGGAGCTGGACTCCAACATACATCCTAAAATAGATACTGGATCTTGAATCACTTTTATCTGTGAAACATAGTAGGATGTCATCTCTATGAAAACTGTACAGGAGCTGTTAGTTGGATAATAATAATTGTTCCAGATCAATCTATCACAGCGGGGTGCTGACAATAAGTTTTGATCACAAATTCAATATCCTTATTGTCACATGTACACCAATGCAAGCTGGCTCAATTACCAGTGACTTCATTTTGTTCAGGTCATACTTACCACCAAGTCATTCCTTCAAGTAAAAACTGACTAGTTAAATAATATATATAAATTACTGTCACCTCAGGTGTCGTGTTCTCCAGAATGTGTTTTTTTTTCTAAGTATTCCTATTAAAAATAATATAATAAGGGCTATTCTTAAAAATCCAACAATATTTTCTTTCTAAACAACAGCATTCCATCCTTGTGTTTTTAAAGCAACCAAGCATATACCTGTGTAAAAGTATTCTGTAAGAACTGAAATTGAAAATGCAGAAAACAGATAAAGAATGGTAAAAAATAAAAGGCAATAATCAATTTATTAAAAGTAACTCTCACACGTACGGGGCTGAACTTCACAGCAATGAAGAATGAATTTATTTGAAACCACATTCTTTGAAAATCTGAGGTGCAAACAGAATTCTACCATCAGTAAATTACATTAAAACACTATTTTGCATATGCTGTGGATGAGTTTGGAAAACTGCATTTCTCTTTTAACAAGTCAGTTTAATGCTCACAGCATTAAAAAAGGTGTGTTGTGGTTAATGCATAGGACTGGGTATCAGATGATTTAGATTCTAGTCTCGGCTCTGTCTCAGACTTCCCCTGTGAGACAATCACAATTACCTTTTCAGAGCTGGCATCTAATTTTGGATAACCCAGCTCTGCCTGCCAGACTTCAGAATCATAGAATGGTCTGGGTGAGAAGGGACCTTAAAGCTCATCCAGTCCCAACCTCCCTGCCAGCAGCAGGGACACCTTCCACTAGACCAGGTTGCTCAAAGCCTCATCCAACCTGGCCTTCAACACTTCCAGGGAGGAGCAGCCACAACTTCCTTGGGCAACCTGTTCCAGTGTCTGACCACCCTCACAGTGAAGAACTTTACTTCTTTAATATCTGGAACCCACTTTTCAGAAAATGGTTTCATTTACTTCAGCTGGTATAAAAAGAACTCAAAACCTCTGGAAATCAGATTCCTGAAACTCTCCATTTCCATTGTTTGCCACTTATATCTCTGCAAAGTGACCACAAAATGTTACCACTGGAGAATTCAGATTTATTAATACTTTGCAACCACATTTAGGGCAGTGGAGAGCAGGGTCCAGAGCACCCAGAGCCTTGCCATAAGTGAGGTGTCCAATGTCCAACACATTTCAGTGCTTCAGCTTAGGTCATCAGAAATTAAAGTGTTTCCAATAAGAAGCCAGAGCTGCAAAGGCAAATTTTCTTTACCATAAAACTATTTGTGGCCTCTAACTTTCAGTGAAATAAATATAAGTATATGCCCTGCAGGAAGCTGGACCATCATCAAATATAGAGTGATCAAAATTCATTAGGGTTTGCAATGTCTCAACTGCATAAGATAACTTTGTTTGAAGTTGTGGTTTAAAAATTTTGAATGGTAGATGCGACATGGAACCAAATTTGAGTTGAATTTAAAAACCAAAGTGACCTTTACAATGTGTTCTTACATTTATCTGGAAAAAGAGTCAAGAAAAATAAAAGTTCATACTCTGTAACACAGTGACACAAAAGAGGAAAAACATTTTCTCCACCCCACAAAGAAATGCCATTGAAAAATTCCCAACAGTAAAAACCTCTCCTCGTCATATTTTAATTAAAGAGCCAAATATCTTGATCAGGAACCCTCGTGTAACCCACACTGGATCGTACCATCTGTGTGAGGATGTTTTGCAATTATGCCAGTGCTTCCAGCTCAGATGACTCAGAATGGGTGGTGCTTGTAGGGAGGAGAATCCAGACCCTTCTGTCCTTCACAGAAATCGAGGCTTGCTGAGCACTCTCACCCAACACAGTTTGACACCAGAATTGTCTTTTCTTAGCAGGGAAATTATCCTGCCTGGGCTACCGTGACCACGCTGCTTCTGGCACCCGAGCAAGGATGGTTTTGATAACCAGGAAAATCAGATATTCAAGATTTGGTGAAGGTCAGAGTCCCTTCATGCTAATGAAGGAGTCATATAATGTTGGAGGTGTGTCTGTTGAGGGCTTATCTGCCCTTTAAACCATGATCTATTTAGATGTATTCAGACTTCCTGGATGTTTTTAACTTACTATCTCCACTGTTTCATAAATCCAGCAAATGATACCCAGTGTTTAGTCAATTCTAAGGGAGGGTTTCTGTGCATATTTCTAGCCTTCTGTTATTGGCAAGGAAATAATTCTGAGACAAGGGTAAAATGCATCAATAAGAAACAAAACAGATTAATGAAAAGATTAATACTAACACTTAGGTAGAATGTCTTTCCCCTGTTCTGCCAAAATAACATTGGAACCGGTCTCACCAACAGAGGAACTGGGCTCTGTTTCCCCAGCCAGCACAGAGCTGGCACGTGCAAATCCTGCACACCTACACTGAGAGAGGGGGCTCTGCAGAAGTGCAAGTGGGACTGAGCTGTGCTGTGTGTGAGATGGCATCTGCTCCTCCTAGACCCTCCTCTCTCTGCGGGACAGCTCTCCCAGTAACTCATTTTCCCTTTCTGTTCTGAGGATTTCCTGTCTCTGTCCGTATGGTTTCTCTATGCCTGCACATTAGGATAAGCACAGGGCACTTATAGTTCATAAAAATCCATGAAACTTGGTGTGGGAGAGTTGTACTTTGCTAAGCTTCAGCGCTCTGCTTAGTCACCACGCTTTTATTATCTTCTATCACAAAGACTTGCTCTCTCTCAAAAGTCACAGCAAGTCACCACACCTTCTCCTACTAGGAAACCATGGGTAGTTCTCCCCGTGGCTTTAGAAGCAGTAGCAAGTGAACCCCAGCTTTTTGGAAGATAAATCTCCTATTTACACAGTATTTTTCAACTGTTATTTTTCAAATTACTACAAAAAACCCCTAAGTTATGAAGTATATATACAAAACTACTGTGAAAATAGAAAAAAATATATGTTATTTTCTTCTGTTTCCTTATTTCTTTACAACCTTTTAAGCAAGCTGCACTAACTAGAATATACACAGAATGGAACAGGTGCAATATATACACAAAGAAGATAATTCAAATGTATATGATACCTGGGATTTTCACCCATCAATTCACTGATTTTTAAGCTTTTCCACTTCAAGATTTCTTTGCATCATATCACAGAATCACAGA
>NW_010289415.1:0-1087 GCF_000700745.2 Antrostomus carolinensis
ATCTCCAGGTGATCACCTTGATGTGCAATCCTTGCTGCAAAGCCAGCACTGCGGTGGCATGTCACTGTAGTGGGTAGACCCTGGGTGGATGCAAGGTGTCCACCAAAGCTGCTCTATCACTCCCCTCCTCAGCTTGACGAGGGAGAGAAAATATAACAAAACACTCCTGGGTCGAGATAAGGACAGGGAGAAATCACTCTCAAATTGCCATAATGCGAAAAACAGACTTGGAGAAAACGAATTTATTCCCTATCAAATCAGAATAGGATAATGAGAAATAAAACCAAATCTTAAAACACCTTCCCCCCACCCCTCCCTTCTTCCTGGGCTTAACTTTTCTCCTGATTTCTACCCCATCAGCAGCAGAGGAGCATGGGGAATGGAGGTTGAGGTTAGTTCATCACGTTATTTCTGTCGCTCCTTCATCCTCAGGCGGACTCCTCCTCACACTCTTCCCCTGTTCCAGCGTGGGGACGCTCCCATGGGAACATTCCTCCATGAACTTTTCCAAAACTGTAGTTGCCCTGCTACCAAAATTTTGCCACACAAACCCAAATACAGTCACAAAAGTCCTTTCTTGTTCATGTCCATCAGGACATCTTGGTTCATCTCCTGACCAGCCCACAGTGTTTCTGTGTGACAGTTCTCAGGACACTGAGGTCCAGGTTAATCCTCCATACCTTCAGGCATCTCACTGCAGTGCCTCAATTAAGGCTCTCACCACCAGCCCCAGCTCCTTCTGTGGAGAAGGAGCAGAGAGAGGCACTCCCTGAAGTGATGCCGACCCACAGAGGTCTGAGTCACCCTGCAGAACCAGCTCTGTTATCTCCACAATGAGGATGAAATGCTGTCATGGCTTTCCAGCAGATAATTTTAGCAGCTCACAGGTCACTGAAGTTTGATGGCTCAGCTGAGTCAGTAAAGTTATGCAGCGTGAATGATGGTCTCCTTCCCTCATATTATTTTCCCATTGTTAACATAAGAAAAAGTTACAGTGGGATGATGTGTTGGTTTTGTGTGTGTGTGTGTGAGGGTCGTTTTTTTGATAGTGGGGGAAGGACCACCTTGTGAGAGCAAAAAGCTCCCC
>NW_010289416.1:0-26407 GCF_000700745.2 Antrostomus carolinensis
TTTTCCAACCCAATCTATTCTATTCTATGATATAATATATATATGTATATATATTTACATAATTCTGTTTGTATTTTTGTCCACATACATGGAATCCAGATTTGAATGGCGTAACAATAGATGCTTAAAAGGATAATACAGTATTCTGTTTCTCCTTTAAAATACAGAAAGAGATCCTCTCTGGCTTTTGTAATCAAAGTATCGAATCAGAGTTGCCAAACCTCCAAAGCTGTGTTTTTCTTCAGGAGACCCTTTCTCACCCGTTCATCAGACAGGCAGCTTTGTTTTCACTTTTGCGTGGGAGGAGACAGGGAAACTGAACGGGAAGTTTCTATAAGCTGATACTGGTATACAGGCTGTCTTTTAAAGCATAGCACATGTTGTTCTCCTGCACTGTTCTAAGGGGAACTTCACTCTTTGTTTGTTTGGGTTTTTTAACCAATTAAAAAAAAAAAAAAAAAAGAGGTGTTGTATTCTGGCCTTTTTTTTTTTTTTTCGGTAGGAGATAAAATTTAAGTAAAAATTTTAGTTTAATGTATTTGATTCTTTAGGATGTCTTGGAAAATGTTCCATCTCTTAGCTCTGATAAGGCTGAGGCAGACTATTTTTAATATAATTGTAAAGGTAAATATTTGCCTATGCAAAATTAAATTTTGTTCAAAGACACTTACTAAACTGTACAAAGAAGCTAGCTTATCAGTTTTAATCTAGTATTTTTATACTAATACAATATTTTTAAACTGAGGGTTTTAATCTGTTCATTGGAGCACAGTTCTAGTTTCCAGAATGAAATCTGCTACTTAACATTTTGGTTTGTTCATTGACTTTTGTATTATTTCTTTGAATCATTTTAGATTCGAAGTGATTCCTCTCAAGTTGTCAATGAAAGTATACCTCAAATTTACACAAAAGCTACAGAAATGAGACAGATATACAGGAAGATTGACAAACTAGAGGTATGTATTTGATATCTTCTAGATGTATTCCATTTCTCAACAGGGGGAAGGATCAGTAATGTGCTGTAATTGTGTGTCTGGTGCATGAGCATGCACATGGAGCAGGTTCAGATCCGTTTTGCTCTCCTTGTCCAGTCTGGCTTCAATACTTCAGGGTTAATGAAGAGAACACAATTTATTAAGAATTTCTGGAGACTGTGGGCATTCTAAAACAAAATACTTTTTTAAAAAAATATATTTTTTTTAATTTACTGCTTGAAGCAAGACAGCCTTCTTTATTTTATTTTTTTTTTCCAGAAAGTAATAGTATCACTCTTTCTTTTTTTTTAACAGTATCTTTTAAAGTTATTGTATTTGGAACTATTTGGAGACTAATAGAATGAGAGGTCTGTTGATCCCTCATAAAGCTTCAAAACTGATTCAGATCCTTGGTCCCACTTTTAGTAGAAAGGCAGATTGAAGTCTAAATTAGTTATTTGAAAGGCAAATGGGAAAAGGAAGACTCATTGCTTTATTAGCTTTAACCTATTTTTGCAGCCCTTTAGGTGTGTCAAGTAATTTTTAGCAATAAAATGGATTTATTTTAGGTGGAAGGGAAGTTGGGCTTGGAGTTTTTGACTCGTCATTTCAGTAATGGAACTTTCTCCACTGTCATGAAATACCTAATCATATTTTAATTTGTTAGAGAAGATGTTGGATTTCTTTGGGTTTTTTTCACACTAGGCTTTTGTGAAGATGATTGGAAACAGCGTAGCTGGACTGGAAGAACGGGTCATAAAGGCAGAAACAGACCTTGGAGCTTTTCCAAGCACATTCAAGAAAATCTTGCACACAATCAGCATACCATCCTTCCTTAATGTAAGTAAGCTTTTGTTATCACGTGACCAGCTTAGTTGCTCTGCTTACCAGAGTGGATGATTAAAATAATAAATTCAGATATATGTGTAACAAACTTATGAACTGTATAGTTAAATATATAACTTTCTATAGACTGTATTAGGATTTTTGTAAAGTTCTCAGATTTAATTAAAAAAAAAAAAACAACAAAACCCTAAGCCAAAAACCTTAAAAGTCATAAATTCTTAGAAGGATTTCCTACAATTTTCCAAAACAAGACTGAATACATGAAGAAGGAAACACAAAGGGCACAAACAAGTGCATAATGCACAAGCCTTTATATTAAAGCTTCCCTGATCTTCGATGTTATACAAAGCAAGTAGGAAGAGCCTGTACAGACACTGTTAAAGGATCATACTGCATAAATAATATCACTGCAGAAATGTTAACAAAAAAGGAAATGAAAGCTACACTGCACAAAATTTTAAAAATAAAGATTCTGTTTATGCTCAGTCCACACAGTTCAGTAATCGCGTAGGCACCTTGTTAAACTTGCTAAGGATGCAGTTTTCTCTCTTTCCTTGTTACTACTTGTGGACTATTTCGCTATAAAATACTCAACGTGCTCTCTCTAGTATGTTTTCAAAGAGATGCCTTACCTTGCCTTAAATTGGCACTATACCCTAGTTTTAAAATAACCTTCTGGTTTTAAAAAAATTAAAATATTCTCAACACCTGGTGCTTCTTGGCATCACCTGCCCATAGACCATTTATAAGTCCTCTTCTTTGCGTCTTGTCAGCTTCCAGGTTCTTTTCTTTGTCTTTTCCTATATTCAGCTTGTACTAGCTCAGGTCTTTGTATCATAACACTGGTGAGAATGCTGAAATTTAAGTATGTTTGCAGAAGGGGAGAGGAAGATGGTTGTTGCTGTTTGAGGTATTTGTGATCCTACATACTGCAAGCATGTGTGGCAGCAGAAAAAAAAATAAATGTAAAAATACATATTGTCTTGGTAAGACTCAGTTCAGGAAACCTGTTCTTCACTACTATTTTCTGTGCAGTCTTTAAGTTAGTTAACTTCTCATTTTTTCATTTTCTTTTGTGTTTAAGTTTAGAGTGGTGTCATTTTTTCTTTAAAAAAAAACCCACACAAAGCTGCTATTTGTGGGCTAATTGCAGAAACAAACCGCGGCAGCTGTGTTGAAGAATATTCAACAGAGTTTTCCATTTCATTGCTCAAAACAGCTGTCAACCACGAATTATAATCTTAAATTGAAAAGTTTGAAAGTTCCAAGAAAGTGCTTTTTTAGTGTTGCCTGGAAACACTTTGTCAGCTTGGCAGTTTTTCCACAATTAATAAGCTGGAAAGTCTTTGAAAGCGTCAGCAAGCTGAACCTGGTGTGTCCTGTGGTTTCTTGGTTTGAGTATGGACAGCATTAAAATCAACCCTCAGAACTTCCTGCTATTAACTGAGTAACTAAAAGACAGGTCCCTGTTCTGCAGTGGTACTGAGTATTGCACAGTAAAATGCCTGTTTTCACTAGTAAATACAAGTGTGTCTGAATGAAAATGCCTATAGAGGTTTCTCCTTGTGGCTTAACATTTAACCAGCTCACCCAATGTATCAGTCTGGTGGACAAAAGGCTGTACCGACGTAATGATTTTCACTGTAGCTGTAGTTCCATGTTTTCATGCTACGATTTTAATTTAGTCAAGTCCCCTCACTCCCTTCCCATTTAAATGTATCTGTTCCTTTACACAAAGCATATGTTTTGTATTCTTAAAATCTGTATTTGTAATCTCACTTTCAGATTTTGCCCCAAGTTCTTCCCTTGTGAATACCAGGCAGTGTAAAGTACAGTACTGTAAGACTTCTAATATCACTAAGGACGTAGAGACACACTCAAAAGTTTAAAATGGCTGCTAAGCAGCTGCAAAAATAACTGTTCATAAACATATACTTAGGCATCTGTGGGCACTGTGCTTGCCTATGAGTTTCCTCACTGGATAAAAAATTATCCCCTTGTACATATGCAAATATCATGCCTCTTAAATCAGTATCACGAGTTGCAGAATACTTGTGACCTTAGTTTCCCTTGCTTGCAAGGTATTTTCTCAAAGGGAATTACAGGACAGGGAATAATTTTTAAAAACAGAACTTTGATTTCAAATATTTTAATTTTTTTTACATTGGGCAAATTTTGGATATAGAGAACGTTGATAATATTCATTCTTTACAGATCTGATCTTTGTTTATATTTTTTTATTTCATTACAACTTGAATGGCAAAACAAACTTATTTCAGAGAAATTAATGGTATCATAAAGTTAAAGACAAATATAAATTAAATGTCATAAATCAGAAATTTTGTATATAACAGGAGATTTCATATGGAGTGCAAGTATACAGCTCAACTGAATATTGGAAAGATTTCCACCTAGCTGTTTTGTAGATATGCATGATTATATTCTTATTTTGGTACTGTAAAAAAAAATCCAGACTCCAAGTATACTAATATATTTGGTATGCTTTTAACTTTATTTTTGGTGGAGACTCTTAATTTCCTCATCCCAGACAAGCAGAAAAGTTCCTGAAGACTCTGCAGGCAAATTGACTGGGAGCTCTGCAATATAGTTCATCAAAATCTTTTTGTGAGACAAAAAGAATTTTTAATGAATTGAAGTCTTGATTCCAAGCCTTTTATTTAAGACCATATATTGGAAACATACACTGGGGCTGTGTTGCAGTGCAGCATTATTTACATGCAGGAAGGCTGACACAACAGTAGTGGTCCTTGCTGTTGTCTCTTCAAATGAGCCACTTGGTATAGCAAAACAATGTCCAGTTAATATTTAAAAAAAACCATGTACACTTTTCCTGAAAAACAGTGTAACAGCTCTTTTGCAGTCCACTACCGTATTCTTTTTAATGGTATATCATAGTACTTATATTCTAACATACACTTGGTGAAGAAGCTCAGCAGGAGCAGGAAAGGTAAAGGTATATGGCTTTGGAAGGATGCAGGTTACAATGACTATACCATCAGCTAGAAAAGCTTCTCTGTTTGGCTCCTGCAAAGCCAGCATATATTATGCTTTCCAGGACTGAGTCTGTTCGGGTGATAGAATGGCAGAAGTCAAAAGGCTGCTTTTCTTTACTGACATTAAGAATGTGCCAGACCCATCTGAGCTATGATTAAAAATTCACCTGTTGCCTTTAAAACTTTTCCTGTTTTGCATTTTAGCTCTGCAGGCTTTGTTTTAAAACTTGCTTTTTTAAGAAGGTGAAAAATAAGCTTATCTGATTTGCAGAAATCGTCTTCCTCACGACAACAACAGACCCTCTATGAACCTCCAGTCCTCTTCAAGACTGAAGACTATTTTCCATGTCTTAATGAAGCACCTTATTGATGACTTTTGCTTTGGAATTGATATGAATCAGCCAGAATAGAGACAGCCAAGTGAACAAAAGAAATGATAACCTCAAAACAGCTGCATTTCTGAGCATTATTGATGGCACATTGCCATTCTGATTCTCATTGTCTTCCTTCAGGCAGTATTTTCAGGTAATCTTTGTTTGCATACATTATTTCATAAGTCTTCCTACAACACAGCATAACTTTTCAGATTATATTGGGAAAGGAACTTTAGAATACTTCTACATTATTTTTTTTAAATAGGAAAATAATAGGAAACATACTTTTGTATATAAATCTTTTAACGCACAAATATCTGTGCTGGTGCAAGTGTAAATAACTATACCACAAGGATGTCTTTTGGTTTTGTGGGTTGTTGTTTTTTTCCTAATGTACTGGTTGAAATGAAAGAAAAACTATGCATAAAATAATCTACTTGAAGTTCTGGAGCCTGGTCCCTGCAGTTTGTACAGAGAAATGCACCACATTGGGGCGTAGAAGTGGCAAGGGGAGGACTTGGAAGATCGGCGAGGAGTCAAGGATGTGGTTGGATGTGCGTGATCTAGACCAGTTCACAAAGCAAACATCCTGCCCTCACTGATAATGATCAGGTCACAATGACCTGGGCTTCTAATTATTGCAGCATTTTATTGTTTGATGTGTAACCAGGTGGGCATGATTTTATATATATATATATATATAGATAGATATAATGTGTTGTCAAAAATTAAAAGTATCAAAGCTGAGGCAGGGATGTCCCTGGACTGAGCCTTGATTGGGCCAGGCTGTCCACTTTTCCCTTGCAGCCCTCTGGGCGGTTACTGGGGCTCCCCGTGCTGATTGCAGTGTGAGTATATTCTCAATAAACTGATAGCTGTCTAACTCCTGTTGTGGTCTTGCATTTCACCTGACAGTGTCAAACTGCACAGTTGTTTCCAAGAACCTTTTTGCATACAGCCTTGTATAATATGTAGCAGGCATTAATCATAAATTGTTGTATTTTACCACTGCTGTTTTACTGCCAGTATAACTCACTACAACTATCCAAAATTCAGATTTCAGAGGAATAAGGAGTGCATTAGCGAAACAACAACGTCTGCTGATTTTTGTTGCAAGCACAGAAAAAGGTACACAGTTGTAGGGCAAGGATTATATATTAATAGATAAAGCTTTGAAAACCATATGGTCTTGTCTCCCAACAACAGAGGAACCAGGTTCTAAACTGTTTTTGAAGCAAGGTTTAGTAAAAATTAAAACAAAGATTGTGAAGTCAAAATTAATAGGCTCGAAAAGCACTTAACATAAAGAGTCTAGAAAAATAATTACATGCAAACATGCGGAAAGAAACAGACATTTAACTTTGAAGAAGGGCTCCCCCCTGCCCCCCATACTCCGTGCTTTCATCAATAGCTAAATCTTCCACTATTTAGCTGTTCCACTGCAGCAACAGTTGTGTTTCCAAAAGGTATGGTACCTTTCAGTTTAGGCATAAATAATCCTTGAAGGTTTATCACTCCATGGTGAAATCTAATGAAATGACACAGCTAGAACTTGGTGTAACAACATAAGGCTACAGCCAAATGCTGTTAAATACACTAATACTGACATTACAAAAAATAACTTTAGAATAGCTTTCGCAGCTAGAACTTGGTGTAACAACATAAGGTTACAGCCAAATGCTGTTAAATACACTAATACATTACAAAAAATAACTTTAGAATAGCTTTCTAATTACATAAATCAACTGCTCAAATAACAACTTTGCCTTCTGTGGAATGGAACTAAAATACAATTATTTCTAAACATCATATAATTTAAAGTATTAAAATAATAAAGATCTCAGCATGCTTGTGCAGCTGACTGTTTTTCATGTTAATAAGAGAAAAAGTTCACATGTTCTGAAGTGGGTATTTGTGTTAAATGGTTATTAGGAAAATATAAGATATCTTCAAAGCACACCACAAACAAAAATGATGCAATTTCTGTATGTTGTAAATGCTCCAAAATATTTTTATTACTGAAAGTAATGGATGGTACATGGAAGATTTATTAAGGAAATGCTATAAAAGTACAGATGATAAATAAATTGTGGCGCTTTTTTTTTATACTTGATACAGAATAACAAGGTTACAGTTCATCTGTGAACTATAGTCTAGAAAAGTTAAAAAATTAAGGCATTCTCATAATGCTGACAAGATCCACTATTTGTATTTAATTAGTTTTGGACTTGCACATTTTGTTCCACTCTTGAGCAATGCTACTGTAGGTGCTATAAAGCCTAAAGAAATGTTAGAAGGATGCACATTACTGACGTGAAAAGGAACAGATTAAATTATTTATCTGACCAAATAAAATAAATTGTGTTTAAAGATTTCAAGATGCACTGGATTAATTGGTGTTTTCAAAATCCATAGAAGTTCATTACTTCTACTGACAATAACCTTCAAAGTTAAGTAGTTTTACCTGCAATACTAAGAAATTAGTAGCAGTCTTAATTTGGATTCTGTCTGGCACAGGAACTGTTTCCAGATACTAAGATCTCACTGTAGAGAGTGATCCTGAGTGAAAGACTTTCCAGAATTAGAAAGAAGAGTAAGATAATTTGCATCTACATCTATGAAGGGAACTTTACATTTGAAAATGGTAAATATTTTCAGGTTCACTTAAGAGAAAAAATAAAAAAAAAGGTTTTTAAGTGATGACATTTCTAAGCTTCTTCAGTCTGTGTAGAAAAAAGTTCTAATCTTGGACCAGCTACCAAGAAAATCCCATATGCCCAGACAGAATCCCTGCCTTGAAAAGCCAAAATCCCCAGTAGATGTAGCTATGGTCAAAGAGGACACTCTTTCTGCACGGGGGTTGGTAATCTCTCTAGCCACTGCAGCTAAATCCATGGGGAATGAGGAGTCTTCAACTGCTGGAATTCTCAGTCCTGTAGGCCTGGGTTACTGTGTCCTGCTGTGCTGCAACAGCAGGGTGGTGGCTTTGTCCACTGCACTGCTTTTGTAGATTCTGCTTTAGGCCGATGGGTGGTAGTACAGCCTAAAGGGAGTGCAGACTCCAGCTCCAGCTGATCTCGAGATTTAGAGAACTTTCTTTGCCTTCTTGCTTGAGGTTGTCTACTCAGAAACTTTTAATGCTGGTCATTTTTATTGTTTCACAAAACAGTATAAGTAGTATTCAAATTATGCATGAAGATCAATGTCTTAGAAGTGCTAAGTAACAGGCAAAAAAGAAAGAGCGAAACAGAAGGTACTGCTCATGGGCAGTACTGAACAACACTGGTGAGAGAGAATGCAGTCACCTGTAGGTACATAGCTTGAAAAAGTAAAATTGAAATAATGCCTTTGTAATTATATCAGACACAAGGAAAAGACAGGAAAAGCAAAGTATCCTGTCTAAAATCCACACGGAAGTCTTAAAGCTTCATTTAATTTTTGTCAAGTTTAATACTGGCTGTACATTATTTGATGGACTATTAGTTTAAGTAATAGAAAAAGACATTAAAATGACATAAATAGTCATAAAATACAATGTTTTCAGTCAAATGTGCTATCTGTACAGGATCTTCAATAGTCTTAAAAAACTGAAAATTGAAAATACAGATATAAAAATGAGCTGTCAGAGCTAAGAAAATGAACTGAATGTTAGCAAGGATTCTGTTACAGGGTTCTGTGTGAAAAGACAAAGGGACAGAATTAATAGAGAGAAAAAAAAACACTTGCTGAATATAAGTGAAGAAAGAAAAGAAAGATAAGTTTGCACTTTGAGTTATCATCTCCCACTATTCAGAAACTGTAGTTTTCTTGAGAATGGCTTGATGCCCACATTATTTAAAAATAAATTATTTGCTATCTGTTTTTTACAGGTGACACTGTCAGGATTTTCTTTACAAGCAGGAGGTCTAGAAAGTAACCTTTAAAAAAAAGAAGCAAGCTGAAATTCCCACAGTCCTATGACTTTAAACTGAGAGCTGTCAATAAGTATGAGAGGAACATCTGAAATGTTTCTCTGAACGTGAGTCAATATAAAAGATTTGCAGAGAACTGCAAACTGGCAGAAAAGTTGTTTCAGTTGATTCATACAAAGAAGAAAAGAGAAAAAGGAATGGTAAGAGCCTCATGCAGGAATGGAAGAGGCAGAAAATAGCATAGCCAGGGGATTAGCCAGGGCAAATGCTAAGGCGTAAACTTGTGGTGACAGAGCTTTGAGCAGCATGAACAGATGAGGGCAAGATCCCTGAACTGGGATCCACAGCAGACATAGACATACACATGCAATTTTGTTATTTGTTCACAGTTTGGATTTTGCCTCAGGGTGCACTACTTCCAAGCGTGCAGTTTTAGGAGGGTCTTCAACCATACTAGAACTGTGGAAGGACAGTCTGGACCACGTCACCGTTACTTGCTTCTGTCACCAAAGCAGCAGGACTTGCAGGTAGAGTTAGCCAGACCATTAAGACTGCTCTGGCTAAAAATCAGTCCTGCCAAGCCAAACAGTCCAGGCCCAGCACTGATGTCCGACACAGGGGCAAGGGGTGACACGCCCCTACTCCCAGGAGTCCCCTGAGAAGGTAAGCAAAGCTGTGTGCTGGCAGGACCTGTTTCTCCTGGAGGTGTCACTGGGGAGATGTGTAGCCAGGGAAATACTTTCACCTCACTGAGCTGAGTAGCGGACTCCTGTTTCTACAAGTTGTCCTATGGAGTTAGCATCTGTTTTCCTCACACTCCCTTGATCAGCACTTTCCTCCCCAGGGAGGGCTTTGTAATTTGTTTGGAAGTGTAGAGGGAAAAAAGAATAAAAAATTAGGTGTTGGGAATAGGCTGCTTGTTGTCATTGCAGAGCTGTCTGTGGGCTGTGCATCCTGCTCAGATGCTTATTTCCAGCATAATTTTATCAACTCCAATACAATGATTCAGCTCCTGGTGATATGCAGCAGTGCCCTTGTTCTTGGTGTCAGCAGTTCCTAGGAGTTTTTTTGGAAGCATGCCTGTTGCATCTAAAATCCAGTGTTATTAGAAGACTGTTATGGGAAAAAATATTTATTGAGGGGAAAAATAGTAAACAATATAATTGAACAAAAATCATGTTTTCTTTCTGGATTTATTAGCTTGAGTTTTCCTGGATTTAGCGGTGTTTCTATAGCAAAAGGAAGGAGAACACAAAGCAGTGACGCTAGAGAAATCTTGCCTAAGGAAAGTGAACTGTGGTGGTGTTAGCAAACAAGGTAGGTGAGCAGTGCCATTGCAAACTCTGCATGTATCAGTGAGGTAAGTCAAGACTCTGCCAAGTGAGTTGGATGAAATTACGAGAAGGACACAGAATCATCAATAGAGAGAGATCAACAAAAGCAGGGTTAGATGATATTCCAGTGTCTATCTTAAGTTGGCATTCTTAGTTTGCACCATGGAACTGTCTCTGGGTGCTAAATGAAATTTTTTTGGTTCAAATATAGCCAGAGACTTGCTCCAAGAGTCTGTCTGACATGCTACAGCTGCTGTTGGGTATTCATTCCATGCCACCGGCCTTGAGCTAGTCTTAGGTCAAGATGAAACTCAATGAAACATTTAGCTTGAACATCAGATTTCTCCTTAAAAATCTGCCTCTGTTGTGCTGAATTACTTGCTAAGACAGGCATAGTCCCAGGGTGGTACACAGCACTCTTCAGGAGTACAAAGACTGAACCAAAGCTGTGTGATGAATGCAGATGTGATGGTGCTGGAGTTTGTATTTGAGGAATTGAATGTGTCAGTAATATGGAAATGAAATTCATGCAGGGGAATTGTGAAGAGAAGAGCCTGAAGGTTGGGTAGGAAAGCTGCTGGAGAGATGATGGGGGAGTGACATGGAGGAACAGACAACAGACCTTCTAACTGAACTCAGATGTAATAGGGAAGTGTACAGGAGATGGAAGCAGGGGCAGGTGACCCAGCAGGATGATAGAGCTGCTGTTTGATCTTGCAGGGTTAGGGTTAGGAAAGCCAAGGCCAACGTGGACTTGAATCTGGTGAGGGATGTGAAGGGCAACAGGAGAGGATTCGACAATTACGTAAGCAGCACAAGGAAGACCAAGGAAAATGTGGCCCACTGCTGAATGTAGAAGGGACCTAGTGACACAGGGCGCAGAAAAGGCTGAGGTACTCTATGCCTTCTGTGCCTCAGTCTTTACTGGTAAGTCTTTACTGGGCTTACCAGTACAAGAAAGATACGAACATACTGGAGTGAGTCCAGTGCAGGGCCACAAAGCTGAGGCAGCTCTCCTGTGAGGAGAGGCTGAGAGAGCTGGGACTGTTCAGCCTGGAGGAGAGAAGGCTTGTGGGATCTCATCAGCATGTATAAATACCTGAAGGGAAGGAATGGGGGAGAGGGGGACAGACACTTCTCAGGGGTGCCCACTGGTAGGACAAGAGGCAGTATGCACAAAAAGAAAAACTCCTCCTTCCCAAATCACCATCTCTGCTGCATCCCACAACCTTTTTTTTTAACCTTGTTCCTACAAGTTTCTTTTAATAGCCTCTAATTCTTGTATTGGAGGACACAATCAACAGTCATTAGCCATCTGTGTTGCTCATCATCTTGTAATAATGTCTATAATTTCCCTTTCCATGATCTCTTCCCTTGGCTGAAGAATCACAGAATCATAGAATGGTTTGGGTTGGAAGGGACCTTAAAGATCATCTAGTTCCAACCTCCCTGCCATGAGCAGGGACACCTTCCACTAGATCACGTTGCTCAAAGCCCTGTTGTTCTGTGTATGAAGCTTCCATGACCTTGTTGCCTTTCTCTGATCTTTTCCCACTTCTACTGTATCATTTTTGAGATCAGGAAACCAGGTCTGCCTGCGTAATTCAAGGCACAAGCAAATCAGAGGTACCACAATCACATTATCTGCTGCCTTTGTTTCTTCGCTAGTTCTTCCCAATATTGGATGCACTTTCTTATCTTCTGAACATTTAAACTGATGTTTTCAGAACCTATCATAATTGTATGATCTCATTCATGAGTAATTGCTCAAATTTACTTTCTGAGTCATAAAGTTGTTCATATACAAGGATATTTTAATGTAATACCTAAATCTGTGGCTGTTAAGCAGGAGGTGCTTCCAGTTGGTAGGATGATGGTTTTGCTAAAACAAAGGTTACTGCATGTGTGGATCTCATATAAAAAGTAGCAGATTGTGGGGCTATACACAAGAATGTAAAGCCACAGATGCTGTGGAGTCAGTCTGTATATGGATGGATATACCACTACTGGAGGTCAGCAGTGGACTAGCTGTTTGACTCCTCTGTGTATTTGCACTCCCCTGGGCTGTCATTGGACTTTTCTTATCATTTCCACAGCAGTGGTCCTGGAAAAATGGTGTTTAAGCCCAGCCCGAGGTATTGTGCTGAAGCAGGGAGCCCACAGTGTCCTAACACCATGCACCAGGTACTGTTCAGCCCACTGCAGCCTTGGAGGAGAGGTAACACTTTTAGCACAGACAGAAGCCCTCTTCTTTTTGAACGTTCTCAAATCCTTTTTTGTGCAAGAGATCCTTCCAGAGTATCCTCTCCTCCCCTTCTTTACCTTAACTCCTCTGTACCCTGAGGCCAAGCTCACTCCTGTCTCTTACTGAATAACAGGGGCTCCACATCTTCTCCATACCAGGTTGCAGGGAGCATTTGTAGAGGTGGGAAGTGACACTTCTTATGGAGGTTGTGCTGTATCTTTTTTTCTCCTGCTTGGAGGTGGTTGAGAGCATCCATGCTGAGGGTTTTCCTCATTTTTTTTTTTGTTCTGAAGATAGAACTGAAATAGTTTGGCCCATGTTGAGGAACATCATGAGGCTGAAGTGGGCATTTCACTGCCCTGCTCTGGTCAGATTTGTGTACTTTTGCTCTCAGATATTTAGATGGTCAAGGACTGAGCCTGAAGAATGTCAGCTGGGCCTCTCTATGGAGAAGAGCACACTCTCCTTTGGACAGCAGTATTCCTACATTTTATCTCCAAAACCTTTGCTTTGAATCGAGCCCATAAGACTATTGTTGGTGATAAATCACGCACCACTTTTATCTTGCAATGTGTAGGAAGAAGTTGAAGTCAATGACTACTCTGCAGTGACTGTCTCCAGTTTTCTGTGAGTTTTGTGGATGAGGCCACCTGATGACAGTGCTGAGAAAAGTGGAATAGCCTTGCTTTTGTACTGTTGCTCTTTGCAGCTCAGTTCTTTTCAGTCTCTTCAGAATCTGAGTGTTATGGTCAAACTAGAAAGCAGAGATTAGTATCTTCTCTTGCAATAAAAATTAACATCTACAACTGTGTTAAAGTTGAATTTTTGTGACCTGCTACACAGCCTGTATTACTTTACAGGTGAAATGGCAATACCAGTTTGGATCCCACAAGCAAAGCCTGACAAAACTGGAATGGGAGGAATATTCTCAAATATTCTAACGTCATTTTCGCCCTGTTTTCCTTTTACCTCCATATGCAGTTATCTATTTGATTGGTAGTCTGTTGTATCATGTTATTGTTCAGTCATGGTTCTTGTCACTATATATGATGTTATTCATATGTGATGTATTTATATTCACATGGATACTGTTGGTTGGTAGGGTCACTTGTTAAGAGTCTCTGGAGAGAACAGATTTGTTAGATATTGCTCACAAACTTTTTGTATGCATGGTTTGACTTGTGGAGAAACTGCTTAGTGTGGTGTTTACAAGACGGCTGTGAGGGATACACACCTCCTGGGCAGGCTTTACGTGTGACAGTGTTGTCATATGTCTGTCCCAGTCTGTGGAGGCACCTAGTTGTACCTGATTGGTACCAACTGATGTTATGAATTATTGATTGAAAACATTAATGATGACTGGCGTATGCATCAACTGGACCCATTAGAGCGTGTACATGTGAAAAGGTTTATCTCAGGCCTTCTTAAATGTGCCTGACCCGCTTGCAAGCAGTTGGGGATCTGCATGGGCAGCCACTGGCCAGCTGTTACTTCATCACTTGGGACTGCTGCTGGAACAGAAACTGCAGGCTGAACTCCATGCTGCTGCTGAGGCTCTTGCAACAGACACAGAGCTGATGCAGAGTCCTCCTTTGGTGGGTTCCTTGCCAGGTGGAGGTGGGTACTCAGCTGTGTGGAGGCAGACCTCTGGGAAGACAACGGGTAACCTAGGGTCTGCCCGGGGTTTCTTGCTCTATCAAAAAGACATCTGTTTAGTCCTGAGTTTCTACAGATTTAACCATATAGGGTTGGCTGTGGGAAGCTGCTGGAGGAATATAGGAGGCTGTCAGCACGTGGCTGTGAAGACAGAGCTTCGTGAGACAGTAGGCAACAGCACAATCCCAGCTGGGCCTGGAAATTCATGCTGCCAGTTCTGCCAGACTGGCCTTGCTGGGTCCACATGCCCCGAGGCAATCTGTGAGGCACCCCAAGAGTGCCTGTGGCTACCCAGGGCTGGTCACAATGAGAACAGCAGGCTACCCAGGGCAGACTGGGGGACGGTGAAGAGAAACTGCTGGTGGGAAGGGGTGCAGGAAGCTTCCAGAGGAGACAGGAAAGCAAAGCAGGGGGAGGATGTAGGTTTACATATGGTAGCACTGGAGGAGGTTGTGAGAATGCGAGCATTAGGGTCAGTCACATCAAGGTAAAGAGAAGGGGTTGATGTGGATGAGTGAAATGGATTTGCTTTGGTAGGAGAAAAGGGAAGACAGGGCAGAAGGAGGAACCAGTTTTGTCATCTGGATGTCACATACTCACTTTGACATCAAAATTTTAGCCACAGATTTTCAGGATGCAGATGAAATAGCTCTGCTGCAGATGAATTATCTCTGACTCCCTGATTGTTACGATTCAAGCACTTCCTTTCAAATTGCATTTTTCCTTCTTATGTGCTCTATAACCTATTTCCAGAAAGAATATTTATTACGCCAGTCTTAAGTAGTTGTTACTTTTTCTAGCCAGCTGTTTTTGTTCTGTTTTTGCATAAAGATGGAACAATTAAAAATGAGTCAATACATACTGTTTTTTTTTTTTGCATCTCTTCCTGAAATGTTTAGTAGGTTTTGCTAGAGGAGGCTGAACACTGGACTCATACCTGGTTGTGTCAGGGCATTTCTGTTTCTGTAAGGTAGTTTCCAGTGCCCGCTATTGAATAATCCCAATGTCATCCTAGTATTTTCTTTGTGTAAAGAATCATGCAGTAATTAAGCAAGCATGCCTTTGGAGGTGCTGTGATCCATGATCAAGTAAATAGGAAATCCCATTTGGTTCCACTCAAATGTCAGTATGTTTGTTACTATCTGACACTGGTTAAAGGGTATTAATGATTTAAATCTTGCAAATTTCCCTAGCAGTGGCTTTTATTTAGTCACTTTTGTTATTTTCAGACTTGATTACATTCTTAATTTTTAGTGTACACACTTCCTCCAAATTTCCATCTGATAATATCAGCAATATTCGTTAGTATGGAAATTTCATCAGGTAATGTTAAAATGCTAAAAAAACCCAGCTCCCCCCCTTTCTCTTTGTTTTTGTCAGCTTACATTGCTTTCCAGTTTCTGATGAGTAATTGCATTTACTCTGTACTGATACTTTCCACATTTCATGCCTGAGCAGTGATTTTGATTTCCTTGTTTTCTGATCAGGAAAAGCACCATTTTTTTCCTGTAGGTAACGCTGGATTTTTGCCAGATCAGAGAAACCCTCTTTTTCAAGTTATGATTGAACAGGGTGTTGTGAAAATCACACGCATGTGTCTCTGGTCACTTTTGAAGATCTTGGTGCTGTTTTCTTAGTAGCAGTCCAGGTCCCAATGGGATGTCACTTTATAATACATCTCAATATTATAAAGATCTAAAACATAAACAGTATAAAATGTAACAATCAACTATGGGGATATAAATTAACATTTCAAATACCAGAGACACCCAACTATGCAAATTTGAATTTCCTTCTACTCCTTGTCATGGCTGTAGGGTGGCACAGGGTATTGCTGAGCACTGATGTGTGTTCTTAGAGTAGTACAACCTAGTATTTCAAGTTTAGCAGAGCATTTTTGGAGGCTAGGGTTCACAGACAGGCCCATGGTCTGTTCACTTCTGCAAACAAATAAAACAGCAGCTTTGGCCTCCAGATGAAGGGTTCTGATAGTACCAGCTCCAGTTCTCCACCCTGCTCCTCTCCAGCAGCTGCCACTCTCATGGCAGAGGGAGTGGGAAGAGATTTTCTTCTGCACATTCTTTGACCTCTTCCTCCTGCTCTGCTGCTGCCTTGCTGCCAGCAAAGGGAAGATGAGTGTGATCTCACACTCTGCAGTTTCCTGCTCCGGGTGGAGAGTGGTTGCCCCCATTCCTCTTCTCAGAGATCCCATCAGCTATTAGATTGTGACCCCCCCTTGGCCTGTGTTTCAGCCTCACCAGTGAAGCGGCCTCAGGAGGAGCAGTGTGTTAGTGAACAGATATTGTCTTCCCCACCTGCTGCTGCTACTTGTTTAGAAGGGAAAAAAAAAAGAACCAACATCTTTTTATTTCTGAATTTTCCTTTTCCTGTCATGGAGCTCAGCCCCCAGAGGTAGATTAAGGATAATTAAAACCTGCTAAGCCAGCGGATTTGGCACAAAGCCAAGTAGAACCTTGAATTTTTCAAAGGCGTAGAAAAATGGGAAGCATTAACCTCAGACGATTTTTTGTGATGATGAAAAGATGAAAGTTGGAAACACGTAACTGAATTATTGTTTGATGAGATGCAGCACTTTGAAGTGAAATCAAAGTATTGTGTTCGCCATAGCTGAAGTGGTTAATATTTGCCAGATTAGCTTGAGGTATTTCGATGTAGTGTGAAGATAACAGCGGCAGAGCCTGCGATGTGTGTGCACAGATAAAATGAGGCATATGCACATCCAAGTCTTTATACAGAAATACACCATCAGCACCGTTTCTGTTTAACCTGCAAAATCTTACTCTGCATTTTACTAGTACCTTCTACAGATTATGTGCTACTTGCAGAAAGTGATTTTCTTTTAGACATAAAATGTAGTTTTACTTCGAACTGCCTTACCACTTGCCTGTTTCAACTTTACATACAGTAACTGGGTAAAACTTTAACAAAGTATTTAGCTGTGTGAATTACCTTCATGGATCATGCCGACTGTGCCAGCAGAATTATTTGTCAGCAGAATTTCTTTTCACAGCCTCCTCTTATCAGAAGACAGCCACGATTACTGAGCTGAATTGGTATGTGAAACCATATGGTGTTTTGGAGCTGCTTGGTTACTGTGGAGGATAAATAGCTCTTGACCCTAAACAGAATCTTTTTAAGAAAAAAAAAGTGGTGTCCCTATGCCTTATAAGGCATGGGCAGGCTTAGCTTACTCCAGTGCTGAAGAAGGGGCGGTAACGGGTTCATGCTGCTGAGTTTTCTCCAGCAGCGGTCGCAGGCGACTGAAGAAGTTGCGCTGAAATTGCAAACGCTTCGTCCCCGGCACTTGGCAGTGAAACTCAGTGAAGAGAGGAGGCATCAGGTGGAATTTAAAATAAAAACCACACTGCCACTTGATCATGGGAAAATCAGGTGAGCAAATGCCTTCATGCAGTTGGCTGGCTGTTCTTACAATGTCTGTGCCTGGTTTTGTGCTCAGAAAGCATTGCTGAAGCGTTAGTGGCTTTCCTCCGAGAAAGCTGCTTTCATTTGTGCATGGTACAGCCTGGGAGGAGCTTCCTCTCTGACACAGGGGTAGATTAAAAAAGCAAGAAAAACGACCCCCCCCTCCCCAACCTGCAGAATGCAGAGGTAGTTGTATTTTATGTGTGCTTATAAAAGCTTATGTTTTGTAACTTATAGTAGCTTTGCTTTGCTGTATGAAATAATTGTAACCCCTATAGCTTTAAAATTATCTTGTGTCTAGCAGTCTGACAAAACTTACCTGCCTTGCAGACAGGCAGCAGGATGCTGTGATGGGGGGTAAGATCATCCTTCCTGTTGGGAGGATTTAGATTTAAGATTTGTTTACCATTTAACCAAGAATAGCCTTGCTCAGCTCTCCCCAGCTGTGCAGATTTTCTGTGAAGCCTCACCCTGCTTCTGGCTGCCTTGTTGGTCCTTTCCCCACCACCACCTGCTCTCTGCGTGCCCTGCTCCTGCAGTCTCGGCGGGAGGAGACTCCTCTGAAGCTGCCAAGGAACCAGAGACCTTACGAAGAGAGAGCTTGTGCTTGGGGCTTTCTCCAGCTTTGTCCTGTTAGAGTCATGAGTGAAAATCTGTGCCAGTCTTCTGAAATGGCTGTGAAACTGGATGGATTATTTTTGTTCTTGTGGTTAGGATGTTATTTCTGTGACAAATCAGAGCCTGGCGGTATATCGTCTGTCTGTCCTGTGCGTAAACAGCATGTATGGGACACACTTAGCAAACCTAGGACTTGATTCATTCAAAACCGTGCGCCTCTTCCAGAGAAACTTGAGGAAAGTCTTTGTGTGGGTAACACTTTAGTGGACCTCAGCATGGGTGTGTTGGGTTTTTTCCCTTTTCCTTTTTTTAAAGGTCAGCATCCCAGATGAGATCAGAACTGCCTGCAAACGTGACTGTAAAGGTCTTACTTAAAGGGTATGAGACCCAGCCCAGGCGAAGCACCATATAGCAGCCAGTGGGTGGTTTTGGCCTTGTGTCCTGGAAGCTGCATGGGTTTTCAAGTGGATTAGGATTTAGTAAATAAACAATTTAAATAACTGTAATCACTCAGAAGTATCAAGTTCAGCACTTTCTTGCTAATAGCATGAAAAGTACAAATACCAGAAAAGTCAGGCGGCTGTATGTTACATTAGCAAAGTTAATTTGGCAAAAACAGTAGAGATATGCCAGTGGGCACCTCCCAGTCCCAAAATGATGAAAATCTCCTCTTGTTTTAATATATGCAAACTGCTAATACAGTCATAAGGCAATTACTGTCTTTGTTATTTTCTGCACATTTATTACTGCACACTGGTTGGTTGTTCCAAGCTTAGGAGCAACGACAGACCAGAAACTGCTTCTGCCAAGGCTTGGCTATTGTTTGCATCCCTAAGTAGTTACACAAATAGAGCTTGAGATCTAAATGTAAGTTAAAACTGTTTTGTCATTTGTGTCAGGCTTTTCAAATCAGTGCTAAACTGGGTCCACGTTACTCTCTTTGAGCTGTGTGTGGTATTTTTAGACGAATCATAAAACTGAGATCCTGCCCTGACAATTAGTTTATTGACCAAATCCCATCTGCCCTTTCCAGAGCATTCATGTCTTTAAATTCCTGTCTGAGATCATTCAGTGCGGTTTGCCTTTGAATGGGTGAGAGCAGCTGTTTTAGAGAGTACCGCTTCCTCTGTGTTTTGTGTAAAACACCTCCTGTTCCTGCTGTAGAACTCTTGAGGACATGATGTGGGCAGGTTTCTCTGTTCTGAGATGTATGGAAATGTAACAGGTTGGGATCTGTCTGACCTCCAGAGTGCTCGCTTCTGTCCTGGGTTAGAAACATTAGGGTGTTTACCTGCAGGTATAAATTTCCGGGTGCTCTAATTCATGTAAACTGAGGCCACTATTTTTGAATAAATGTCCTCTATTTCTTTGACTTTTTATCTTCAGTAAATTTATCTTTAGGCTAAGTATTCCCAGGCAAAGAAATCCTGCTGTTGAAAATCTCAGTTCTCTGATAAAAGCTCGCTAATAATGTGTGTTACTAGCTGTTGCATTATATTTGAAGCGGTGTTCTTTGCAATTATCAGAGCTAGAAGCTTAGCATTGGTTTTGCTTCACTGAATAGCGCCGAGTGTTGGAAGACATTGGTACCTCTGACTCAGCTTTCTTCCTTGGAAGCTGCAGGCTGCTAAAACCAAATTGATACTGAAACTCCCTCACCAGGTTTAGAAAAACACCTCCCATGGCCATAACTCCTGCAAATAGTTAAGCCAAACACAAGGACCCCCTCCATCCTCCCCCAGTCTTCTCTTTTTGGCCAGCGTTGGGGTTAGTGGGTGGTGCAAGCTCCCCTCCCCGCAGAGCCTGAACCGAGAAGACCAGGGTAAGTATTTTCTGCAGGAAATGAGAGGAGGGTGAGCTGGCTGCTGTTTGTTCCCTGTTGCTAGGACTGCCGTGTCGGCGGGGCTCTGGCCCCCCTGCAGCTGCAGGGGCCGGCGGGCAGCCCTGGCCCCAGAGGGGATGGCCATGGGAGCAGCTGCCGGCCATGCTGGGGAAGCAGCTGGCTGCCGGCTCCACTCCTCCGCTCTGGAGCGCGGGGTTTTCTCCTGTGGGGTGGGACTCTCCTAAAAGGCTGCGATGGTGGCAGAAAAAAGCTGCTAAAAGTCTCAGTTCTTCCGCTTCAGCTCTGGCCCTGCCTGGCAGGGGAAGGGAGCTCACTGGGCTCACTCCCTAAAAACCAGGCGGAGGTGACGGCAGGGGAATCACCCTGTTTCTTTTGGCTAGTGGGTGCAGACGCTATCAGACAAAGACAAGGACAGGCTCAGTAAATACTGGTTATCTTTTTACAGTGTTTGGTTTTCTTTTATTTTCTTTTCTTTTTTTTCCCCCTTTCTGCAAATGTGGGTGGGACTCCAGAGAAAGGACTGGGAGTTACCCGTTGTGCTGCTTGTTGAGTCGGTACAAAAATAAGGGCCAAGAAAGGGGTTTGATGAAAAGAAGAGACAGGAACCAAACTCAGTGCAGTTTTCTGTGCTGTTTTTAACCTTCCTTAGAAGCATGTGCCGGTTTTTAACTCTTTAAGATGCATCTTTGGAGCACAGTAAAAAGGACTGCCGTGTTTTCTGCGGAGCAAGCTACATCTTCAGCTGGTCTGAAGTGCAAACTTGTACTCGGCAGGAGACAACCATAGCAGCTCGTAACAAAAGGACAAGCGTACAAGCAAAGTGACCTGTTTGCTTTCTGAGAAATGCAGTACGCACCAGCTGGCAAAATGACAGGGCATTTCATGCTGGCTGGTTTTACAGGACCAGTGGGGAAAGAGGAAATTAATTAGTCTAAAGTGCTAGCAAATGAGACTTTGCATTTGGTAACAGCGGGGCATTTGCAGAACTTGTCATCTGTACAAGTTACTGGCTGTTTCTCTTTACACCAGAACTGAAGTGGAGGTGTGGTAGGAAAAGGGCCTTTCAAAAATCAAGTTAATTCAATTAAAAACCCCACACTTCTCTAGCTTTTGTGTGTAGAAGACACTGATCGCTTAGTTCATGTTCAATAAATGACAAATAGAGAAAAATCTGCCAGGAAGGCATCAGGCTTTGGCAGACAGTATTCTGGGCACAATTTTTACCTGTCTGTTGAACCATCGGGTTTTGGAGAGGAGGAGTACAGCAGCCACCCTGTGCAACAGGGGTTACTCTTGTTGACTGTTAGATTAGTAGCCTTAGCTCCTCATGCTCAGGGCAGATAAATACCAAAACACATATGAAGGTCTCACAAAGAATAAGATGGAATGTGATGGTCTGGAGTAACCAAGATACCTACCAAGGTTTCCCATGCCATAAGAGTTGCACATCAAAAAACATCTGCTCTCCTTTCTGAGTCCTCCAAGAATTCTTTCTCAAAAAAAAAAAAAAAAAAAAAAAAAAGGCAGGAAGAAAGTTTTTATTACTGGAATTCAGTGAAAAACATTCAACCCTTAGTTTTCTGTCAGTGCAGTTGATAGTATTTATCTTGTCTAGATTTGAGTTTGCCTTAGTTGCTGTTCTGTGTGTAAGAACAAAAAGTATGAGAAAATTAGTCTCTCTGATTTTAACAGCTTTGCTGTTTATTGCATATCTCAACAGGGCAGAAGGCTGTTTCAGATCACTATTTTGGTAGAGGCTGCGCTGTTCTCCAAAAGATTAGCTGGAGCATATCTATGTTATGTTTTTACAGGCAGATGTAAGCAAGTTCTGGCCAGCCTTAGAAGGTCTGAACAGCAGCTCTGCCAGAACTGGGCTGGGTGGCCCTGGAGATGGGGGAAAGTTGAGGCCAAGCAGGTGGCCAACAGCTCTGTGCAAGCAGGTATGAGGAGACGGCAGTAGTCTGCATTGTTGTGGAGGAAGACAATATGGGCCTGTTTAAGGCCACCACAAAATGTTATTTAATATAATTTAACGTTGACTGAACTGAGTTACCAGAGCAGATCTCAGCTTTGAACAGAATTCACGTGGGCTTTGCCTGGTCTCAGCTTTAAGCATGATCATTGCAGAGCTGCATGAAATGGTAAGTTAACTGTCCTTATGAACCTTTGCAATGCCACTACTGTAGTGGTAGAGTTTGGCAGTCATCTTCTGATTTTGATTGAAGGCTCTCCCCACACATACACCAGTGCATCACAAAGCTGAAGTGGGGTTGCATGTGTGGCTGAAGTCTCCATAAATGTTGTAAATGCAGATAGAGGGGACGGAGGGACTCTGTTCCATGAGACAGCTCTGATGATAGTTTGTGGTAGGCAGATGTTAAGAAGTTACTGAATACCTGCTTAATTATACCCTATGTGTTGGTTTGCCACACTTGTAAATTCTGTGGGCCGTTGGCACTTAGTAAGTGAACCTCAAAAAGTGGTTTGGGGTGAACTGCGGTAGGGTATAACCTGTTCTTGAGTTTTCCCTTGTTAAGACCTATTACTAAAACAGACCTCTCAGCTTAGAATCACAGAATGCTTGAGGTGGGAAGGGACCTCTGGAGGTCATCTCGACCAACTTCCCTGCACAAGCAGGGCCATCTAGAGCTGGTTGCCCAGGACCATGTCCAGATGGCTTTTGAATATCCCTGAGGATGGAGACTCCACAAGCTCTCCGGGCAACCTGTGCCAGGGCTCTGTCACCCTCACAATGAAAAAGTGTTTCCTGATGTTCAGACTTTGATAGTTCTCCTGTAGTTTCTACAACTCCACTGTGTGAGGACTTACGACAGTGAGGAGTATATTCGCCTGAACTGCCTCCATGGCAGGTCACAGGAGGGGATGTCCATGACACGATGTTGTAGGTGTGGCACTGGCTTTCTGAAGAGATGCAGAGGGCTTCCCTTTGAAACTGCAGTCACTGGGTGTAGGCATGCATATACACTCCTTGATATACTGCAGTCTCTTTTTTCCTTTGTCTCCCAAAAATGAAAACTGGGGTTTAGCCTGTGGAGCAGGGGGATGGATAGTAAATATGGGTAAAGAAAGCCTCCCGTGTCTCCCTGCCTGGTCCGGGCTACTGGATAGGTGAGTTTACTCATCAGTGGTCAGAAGAAATGTGCATGTCCGTATTTCCATGCCTCAGGGAGGTGCGTAAATAAACATACTCTGAGCAGTGCCCCAGCTAGCTTGGGTGTCCTTGGCAGAAAAGCAAGGTTGGGGAGTATTTGAGCTAATGAGATTCTACCCCAAGCAATGGTAGAACATAAATGGTAGAAGTATAAAATGGCAGAGCATATCCCAGGAGAAGTGGAATAGTTCTTCTGCCTTTCTTCAGTTCTTCTTCTTCTCAAAATTCTTCACTTTGCAAAGACTTGGGCGACATCAGACAGCTAACTGCTATGTAAAATGAACTTGGCACTGGGTGCCAACAAGGTTCTCTCTGTTACTGCCCTTGGAAGCACCACATCCACAGAGCCCAAGAATATACAGCATCCAAAATATGAATGAGTGACCAGCAAAAATTACTTAAGTTAGACATGCACATGACATACAGAAGGCTTAGAAGAGTTGTCACTTGCTGAAGAGTGTAGTATCGTGCTGCTGTCATGAAAACGTTGTTATGAGGTAGATTCACAACCTAGTGGCTGAAGCTCAGATTTGGTGGTAGGGAAGTTCTGATTTCTGGTGTTACTTGTTAGTGAATACAATGGCACCCTAATTTCTTTGTAACTAACTGTAATTAGAAATTCTAAGCAGGTATGATGTTGAGGAGGGAGGAAGAGAAGAAGTGGAGAAGTGTGCCTCACTTTCTGCTCCTGCATTAGTGTGGTCAGTTGTAACACATGGAGGTTGCTTGTGGCTTTGTACTTTGAAGTGTATGTACCATATGAGTTGTGTGGTGCTTACATTTAAGAATACAAAGCCTTACTAATGAGAGGGTATCCTTAGTCTTTTTACAAGGGTTAGTAGCTTGTTCATTAACTGTCTACAAGGGTTGTCTGTGTGGGTGTGTGGCATGATTACCATATTTAGTTGTCCTCCATAGCAGAGTAGTAATAAAAATAATACTCTTGATTGTCTTTCATGCAAAGCAAACTCTGGCTTCTCTAGATGTGACGAGCAGTCAGTTCCAACCTTAACGCAAAATGACCACTCCAGGATAGTGACTAGTTGTCGACAGGCTTGTTAGTCTGATTGTTTGGAGGAGAGAGGGCCTGCAAGCAGGGGACTTCTCCCCCATCCTTGCCTCCAGTGAAAGTGAGAACTTGGTTCTGTCAGTGCTCAAGACTGCTGATGAGTGTTGCTTTTTTAAAAACCGCTTGTATCCCAGAAGGCTCTGCTGCCTCTCAGAGCTGTGCAGTTTCCAGTTTACCAGGTGTTCCTTTTTAATCAGGGCAGTCAATTGCCTAACAGTTTATAAAAGGCCTTAAGTGAGGAAGTAATCAACGCTGTCTATTATAGCAAGAATAAGATTTGCAATCAAATAGTGACATGACTAATGTAATTGAAACATTATTACACCAGTGGCTTCATATTCTCAGGCAAATTGGGAATGGGGGAAAGGAGTGTGTTACGTCATAGGGCCCAGGTAAAGCAAGGCTATTAAGTTGCCAGATTGCAGTAGGCGAAACCTGGATAATAAAATGAGTGGGGACTTTGTCCATCAGATTCAATCAACTCAGTTACCTTACTGTTGTCCTGAAGCTCACCCCAGCGATAAGCAGGTGTGTAAGAAAAGTTCAGGCAAAACTGAATGCTGAAAGACATCAGAGAATCTCCTCCCTGAAAGGGATCTCCTGATCTGAAGGGAAACCTATTTTGAGCAGCCTGATAAACACAAGAATGTTCCAGGAAACTACTCCATTCAAATTCGTGTCTAATTATAACCTCCAATTCCTTTCATTCCGGTAAGTAATACTTTCTCTTCCAGCTTTTAGTAGGGTTATAGGATAATTCAGGTTGGAAGGGAAATAGTGTACCAACAACTATTATATCTCCCATAAATGCCTATTGTATAGGATGAAGATTTTGCCCCTTTATTGAATTCTTGGTTCGAAGCTGTAAAAGAAGACAAAGAAACCCCACCCAGGATATGTTGCTTTCTGAATATAGTATAATTTTATCTTTCCTCCAGGATGTGTATGTGATTTCATTTCTTCTATATGTTTCCAAGCAGTCAGCCAGTTTTGGTAGAGTACAGAGGAGTTCAGCACTGAAGGAAGTCAGTTTTTATGGACAGAAGTAATTCACAAATTGGAGCATCAGATCCATGCTCCCAAATGACGTATTTAGGAATAGCAGTAAGGGCCAGTCTTTGAAGGCATTACTGTCCCAAACAGGGAGCAAGAAGGTGCAGTCAAATACGTGGAGAAAGACACATGGAATATTCACTCTTCGTGGCACTGCAGAGACCAGCCAGTATAAGACCATTTCGGAGTCTTTGTGACTTCAAACCAAAGTGCTGAGTCAAAATGCAGGAGGGTCAAAGTGCTAACTGTCCTTTTAACATTTCTTATATCAGTTAAATATCTGTCACTTCTCCACTGAAGGAACGTTATTCTCAGTGTGAAAGATTCAGCTGGGGATAGTTTCCAGGGAACTACATATCAAGTGAGGATAAAGATTATTAATAAAGATTATTCATAATAAGTATTTCAGGTCTTTTAGAAAGGTCTAGATGAAAATGTGGTCATTAGAAGCTGGGATATCTTTTACTAAATATTTTTTTTTGTTTACAATATGTTAATATACTTTGAGAAGTTTGTCAAAATAGAGGCATCTTTAGTTATCTGGGGCAGTAATAAAAGACATCTCGATGTAATTACTTTGCAGTTCCCTGAAGCCTCTAAAGAATTTTTTCACAAAGCTGTTGGGCATATTAGAAGTTGTATTTGCTGCATTCTCATCCCATGGCCCATTGCTGCTATGAGAGTAGGGTAGAGCAATTCTGCAGAGTCAAGGGAGACTGAAGGGATTTCACTGTTAAAAGAGAGCTATACTCAGGGTTTAAGCGGTTACCTGCTTACCTTTTTATGTGTTTTCTGACCACTTTGGATTTGTGTCCATTTGTATTCTGTGAAGCTTGGCTTCTTCTGGGCAGGAA